>NC_134082.1:211844978-212145447 GCF_000715075.1 Nicotiana tabacum | reverse complement strand
GCTTATAAGCACTTTTAGTTTGACCAAGACTTTTACTAGTTTATCCTTAACAATATTTTCTAATTCACAAAATTTTATTCACAATATAAATTTTCTTTCTTTCTTTTCGTTCCATATTCGTTGTTCATCTTTTTCTTTACAATTTTTTTTAATTTATAATATTTTGTAAAATTTTTAAGGATATTTTAGTCATTTAATAAAAGAACAACTTATCAGCACTTTTACCAAACACATCAACTACTTATTATCAGTTTCAGCACGTCTATCCTAACACGTAAATGCTTATTTAAAAAAATCAGTTTCGGCACTTAAAAATGCTTTTCAGCACTTCAAACTTATCAGCTATTTAAAATCATCTAATCCAAATGGGCTCTTCATCGAACTGTTGAGTCGGCCTACATCGTTGGGATGTGGAGTTCCTAGATTCCTTATATGGTCTTGGATAATCCTTAACTCATAAGTTACTTTTTGGGATTGAATTAGGTCCAAGGTCCATTTACCTGATGTTGAAAACACTGGCTATTTTTTAATTACCAATCCGAAAACTGGCTAGCCCGTGCTATTTTTACATCTAGAAGTTATAAACTAAGTCTTCCGTTAGCAAATAGGCTCTGCTTTACCTCAAATCAAAGCATCACTTCATTCAAAATAAAGCCACTAAGGAACTAACGATGTATGTAAATTAAGAGGAATTATGCGAGTTAAAGACTAGTAATTACTATATTTGATTCTCTAGTTTTGGTGTTTTGCACTAATCTTATTTTCCTGTTTCCATGCATGCAACAAGGACTCTAATTGTTATTTGAAATTTAATAACAATTTCAAATAGTTATTAAAGTTTATTTGGAGATGGACAAAAATTAATGTTTAGTGAAGAAAAAGTATACTATATGATTAGTATGTGGGACCGTTGCTAATTTTGCCTTTGGCGTAAACGAAGCTTTCCAAATCTCTAGTCACGTTCAAATGAAAAGCCAACGAGAAAAAGCAAAAATCCCATGTTCTCTAAGCTGTAACAACAGTTAGTCACCAATTAATTTAAAGGTTGATACTTCATATGTTTCAATTTGTTCACATTTGCCTAAATCTTGGTAATCAGAGTGATGGTAACCCTCAGAACAATTAAACCTTGGGCTTTAAGCAGTAACAATACCGAAATTTATACTAAATAGATCAAAATATAAAGAAATAAACTTACGAAAAAGCCAAAGAATATCAAAATATATTATATATACATTTAAAAAGAAAAATTACCTAGTTGCGCAGTATAATTTTCTCGACAAAGGGATATTAATTGACACTCCTTAAATACGTGAAATAACACAGTTTTCGGATTGGTCATTCAAAAATAGTCAGCGTTTGCAAAGTCACTAAAAAATAGCCACTATTTTGCTGCAACACGGAAAGTTCTAACTTAATATACTAGAGATCGGTGCACCTGTATATCAACTTCCAGCATATTATGTTGGATTTCCAATACGTGGAAAGTTCCAGCATAATATACTGGAGATTGGAGCACCGGTGTATGAACGTATATTATATTGGAACTCCAGTATATTATGTTGGAAGTCCAGTATATTATACTAGAACTCCAGTATAATATATTGGAGTTCCAGTATACTTATGCGGGAGTATTTTTCGGATCTTGAATAGTATTTTCGTTCAGATTTATCTTTATATGAAAAATGACTAAATTTTGATTACTTTTAAAACTGTAACTATTTTTGAATGACCACTTGTAAATCTGACTATTTTTGAATTTATCCCCTTAAATAAACATGGCTCCGTCGTTGGCTCTAAGGTTTGTGCACTCACTCCATTAACCAGATATACTATAGATGATGGCCCGTGTAGGTGCCGTGTCTCATCATTGTTGGTTTTCTTATTTTTTTTATATATGTTATAATTTCATTTCAAAACAATTAATGCTTATTTAAAAAAAAAGGACAGGCTGGTGTATTAAGCTCCGGTGATAGGCAGGGTCCGGAAAAGGGCCGGACCACCAGGTCTATTGTACACAGTCTTATCCTGCATTTCTGCAGGAGGCTATTTCCACGACTTGAACCCGTGACCTCCTAGTCATATGGCAGCACGATGCATTAAGCATAGCGCAGGATTGAGAAAGAACTGGACCACAAGGGTCTATTGTACGCAGTCTTAGCCTACATTTCTGCAAGAGATTGTTTTCACGACTTGAATGTGTGACCTCCCGGTCACATTACGCTAAGGTTGCCCTTCAATTAATGCTTATTTAACCTCCTTACAAAATGACTAAAAGGTGTAAAATTTGATTTTTAATAAAGTAGAAAAGGTGTGTCTGTTACTCAGAAAGCAAAAACAAAAACTAAAAAATTACTGTACTGAAAAGGAAAGGACCGGTCCCAGGTAGAACTCATAGAAGAGACTAAATTTTTTCTTTTTAATTTTTTCGTTTACTTCCAAAGACATCAGGACAGAGAGTATATATGCTTTCTTTGACAATTCCAAGGTTGGATTTTTTCCATATATTAAACATCCTAAGGATTTCGATGAAACATTAACGGGAATTTTTGCAACTCTCGTAATCCTCCAGATCAGCAACTTCAGGTTCGATTCAGAATTTAAACCTTTTTTTTTGTCTTCAGATATGTTTTTAGAGCATATTTAAGTAAATTCTGCGTCTTTTTAGGATAATATTTGAATATTATTTATGTTTTTAGAGCATTTTAAAGCAATTTTTGAAATTATTTCTCTTTTAGAAACTATGCAAGATTTGAATTTGAACTTACTACTATAGACCAAGTGAACTAATTAATGAAGATTTTGTAACATTTGGAATAGAATGAAAGGAAAATTGGGAAGTTTACTCAAGTTTTAGTAATTGCAAAGTACAATAAATCTTTGTGAACATTTGTAATAGAATTAAGGGAAAAATGGAAACTTTACTCCAGTAAAGTGAAAGTACTGATTTTTTTTTACTTTATGGTTGTAGGTTGTTGGCCAATTTGCCACAAAAATAGTGAATTTCTAGTGTGGAGCGCTGGAAATATTTGTACTCACATTTGGGCTAAGCAGATGTTAGTAAACTCATTGCAGATTCTTCTTTTCTGGTTGTGAAACTACTACTAAAGGATTGTGACTTAAGATGGCGACGCCTATGAAGCGAAGGTTTTAATATTTGAAGTATTTTAAGGGTCTTTATTCATATAGGCATCCTTAGTAGTTTGGGATTGAGTCGTGATTGATTTTGACTGGTTGATCCGTTTATTTATTGTTAAAAGTGGTAATGAGTGCTTAGCTTACTGTTGAATATCTACAGCCCAATCTCGAGAAGACGGAATGAAACAATGAGGCTTTTCGTGACTACTTTTATTGGAGTTGTATTTGGGTTTTTCCTTGGTGTAACCTTTCCTACAATTTCATTGACCAAGGCAAGGGGATCTACTTTGATAATGAATTTGATATAATCGTATTTAATGTGCCATTTTTTCTTTTAAAGTATCAGTTGAATAAGAGCTGGTAAGGTAATGTGCTTGTGGATTTCAATTTTGCAGCTGCCCTTACCTACTAATCTTTTCCAATCAATTGATCTAACTATAGAGGACAAGTACTCAGGCCTGTCAACTCAAGCTCTATTAAATGTCTTGAATTCCTTGAAAGGACGCGGTGGCAGTTCACACAAGAATAATGACCCAAAGGTATTTTACTTGTCACACATATAAGATTGCACTTATTTTGGAAGTTTATAGACAACTGCTGTTCGATATTTATGCTATTTGTGGCAATCTAGCAGATTTGGGTTCCGTCAAATCCCAGAGGTGCCGAGAGGTTACCACCCGGTATCGTAGCATCTGAGTCTGATCTTTATACTCGGAGGTTATGGGGCCTGCCCAGTGAGGTTTGTCAATTCAGCTGTAATTCTAATTTGATGCACTCGATTGATTTTGTTTATATTTGGTAACAGCTACCAGTTCACGTTATGCAAATTGATGGCATGATTTGAGACTTGATATACAAATAATTTAATCCATGTATTAACACATTGCTGATACCCTCTTTGTTCCGTAATCCCTTTCATGGAGTTAACCATTTTTTGAAGTTGATTTCTGGATAGTAGTTGATTCTCCAGTAGTTGCTCAGTCGAACAAAAATATTGAAGGAACTGCTGAAGTGGGCTAAAGTCATGCTTGCATCCTTCTGGTTCTGGTGCTCAAATAAACATTTTGCTATAGTTTGCCATATAGTGTTGGACACTGAAATTTATGCTATCCCGCTATGATGACTGATAAGAACTGTTTCAAGGGCAGCTAAATATGATTTTAGTATGCCATTGTACGTTAAAAATGAACGATGTCCATGTCTCTCTCTCTCTTTATTTTCCTTCCCTTTTTCTTTGGGATGAGAAAACATAACAATTACTATATCCCTCTATGATAATCAGCTTCATTGTTGATATGCAGGACTTGATCATCAAACCAAGGTACCTTGTGACTTTCACAGTCGGCCTCAAGCAGAAGAGTAACATTGATGCAGCAGTGAAAAAGGTTGTGCCCAAGCCTCTCTAGCTTTTTTTCCTTGTACTTGCTATTGTGATCCCTTCTCTGTCATTTTCAGGGGTTCTTTTATTCATGGATAAGGGATCAGAAGCGTGACTAATACTCTCTCCCTTTCAATCTGTTTGAACCTTTTCGGAGTACGAGGGTCAAATTGACTAACTCTCGGTGTGAATTCAGACATAGATTCTTTAAGCTTTTTGAAATAAAAATTACATATTTAGAAACTACATAAAAGGTACTACGAGTCACATTAGTTAACAATTCAAAATATTTAAAAACTATTTGCAAAAGCATGGTCAAAGAAAACCTCGTTTGGCTCCCCAAATAGTAATAGGTTGATTCTTTTATAAACAGAGGGAGTATATGCTTGTAACTTTTGCACCATAAAATTCAGTCCTTGGCTCATCTCATTCAGATGAGACTGTGTTTGAGGAACCGGGATTGGACTTCTGATAAGGGCAATTTTACCTTCCTTTGCTAATTCCACTAGCCCCACCTCCCATCTCAAAAGAGTTTTTATATCATGTTTTTGCTTCATTTTTTGTTTTTGGGTTTATTGTTTTGCTTCCCCAACCCCCTCCCCCCCCTCTTTCTTTTTTCCGGCATAGTCTTGTCTTGTTTTATGTGCTATCCTCGCTGTTCTTATGTATAATGTTTTCCTTAGTCTGTGTTGCATGCATGCTAGTTTATTGGTGAAGCTCTGCAAATCATTTAACACGGCAGTGAATCATTACTTTTTTCCCAACAAAGAATCAATCTTATCGTCAATCCCACTTTTAATCTCATTACGAATTAGGGTTACCAGAGATGAGCGAAAAGATAGAAAGAAAACCTAGGTTAACAAAAAGGGTTGGTTTGCTGCCAACTTAGGTAGATTTAAGTCCAAAATTTTACTTGTGTATCTCGGCATGCTTATTTTTCTGTACTGTAAACAGTTTTCAGAGAACTTTACGATTATGCTGTTTCACTATGATGGTCAAACAAGTGAATGGGATGACCTTGAGTGGTCAAAGCGGGCTATCCATGTCAGTACACCGAAACAAACTAAATGGTAACTATTATCATGAATTCTTTTTTATCCTCAATTATTCAACACTTTTGATGTATTTGTGGTAAGTATAAAGTTTATTCATTTTGTTGAAAGGTGGTATGCAAAACGTTTTCTGCATCCTGACATTGTAGCACCTTATGACTATATATTCATCTGGGATGAAGACTTGGGGCTTGAGAATTTTAATGCGGAGGAGTAAGTTATGATTATCTCAGAGTCGTTTGTATCAATATGTTGAATTGTCTGTGGACTCTTAAGGCTTCAATGCAACTGCAGATACATAAAGTTGGTGGCGAAACATGGTTTGGATATTTCCCAACCTGGTTTAGCACCAAACAGTGGGTTGACGTGGCAAATGACAAAAGGGCGAAATGACACTGAAATTCACAAGTAGGGAACATAGTACTTGCATTATACCTACAACTGCTCTGATTAAAGCATCCCATGCACACATAGCTTGATCTCATATACAGTTTATTGCTTCTGCTTACAGGGAAACAGAAGAAAGACCAGGCTGGTGCGCTGATCCACATTTGCCACCTTGTGCAGCGTATGGAATGCATGATATTTACCAATAACTACTGATGTCACTTTGTGTTTGGTGTCAATATTAACTGTTATTTCGCTGGCAATCAGATTTATCGAGATCATGGCACCTGTTTTCTCTCGAGAGGCCTGGCGGTGTGTTTGGCATATGATCCAGGTATCAATTATTAAATATCCTTCCATTCATTGCAGCCAACGAAAAAGAATATGCAGGCGAAGGGGGGAGGAGGATTGCTACCCATTTGGTTACTGCACATCTGAATTCTTGATTCTTTATTGCAGAATGACTTGGTCCATGGGTGGGGTCTTGATTTTGCTCTTAGGAGATGTGTGGAGGTTAGTAGTATACTTTAAGATGTGCGGGACAAATTCCCTTATGTTCGGTTCCAAATGGTCTTTTTCCTAATAATGCTTTTGGATGAGCAGCCGGCACATGAAAAGATAGGAGTTGTAGATGCTCAGTGGATTGTGCATCAAACTGTTCCATCACTTGGGAGCCAGGTATATCCAACTTTATCTTGTTGGAGTATATTAGATTAGTATGAAAGTTGGATGTAATGATTATTTTCTATTTTATTTCGACAGGGTAAATCAGAGAATGGCAAGGCACCATGGGAAGGGGTATGTGCTGTATTTCATTCTCCTGTATACTGAAATTTGACCATGAAAAACTGATGATTAAGGAAAATTTGGATAAGAAAACTAATAGCAATTTAATCACATTTTGAATTTGCATATGGATATGTCAAACCACGTTCGAATTTTTGTGTTCATAGATGAAATTTGAGATGCTTATTCTTTTCATTATATATCACAAAACATGTGTCAATGTATGTGAACTCAAACCCATACTTCCCAATCATGCATGATTCTGCAAGTGTTTGTGTAATCTTGTTACAAAAGGAGTATGCTGATCTCTGATTGTATGTCTAAGTCCAACATTTATTTTGGTTCAGGTAAGAGAAAGGTGTAGAAGAGAATGGACAATGTTTCAGGATCGCATGGCTACTGCAGAGATGGCCTATTACAAGGCAATGGGGATTGATCCCCCTAATTCTACAACTACTTAGGTGGGACACTCACACGATTTAGAATGTTTGTAGGACATCGAACGTTGTTGTGTGCAAATATCTAATGATGGTTTAGAGTTCCAAGTTGGTAGAAAGAAATTTCTGTATTCTCCTTGTTTTTTGTTATTAGTAATATATATCATTTTGTGTCAGCCTCCTGATAACTTGTGTTTTATGCTTGTTTGAGTTCAAAGTCAAAACTCCTGTATAGGTACTTATTTCATATGGTCATGTTAACGTCTTGAAGATAGGGTTGAGGATATCATCAGTGTACGGTCATACTAAAGTGTCATTATTTACAAGTTGAAATTTGGCCATCGATATTTGAGGGTAGTGAACTTTAATATTTGAAATGCTATTAACATACTTAAGTTTTTGTTAATTTATCTTGTTGCAAATGTTACATTATCCACAGGGACTGCCTTCCTCCCAGCTTCATTTATCTTGGTGCTGAAAATGCCAGTGAAAATTGCTACGTGCGTCGACACATAGGATAAAATAACAAACTCCATAATGCAATAGACCTATTTCATTTGTACTTACACTTAAAAAGGTGTCATACTAAAGGTAGTAACAAAAAAATAAGTGCAATTAATACCAGAAAGGGTTACAAAGTGCTATTACATTCACCCTTATCTTCAACTTATAAAGGATATAACTTATACACTTCTGCCCAGAAACTAAGGGAAAGTAGGAAAAAGCAAGGAAAGAGGTAAAGTGGAGGCGAAAGTGAAATCCTTTGTTAAGGTCAAGGTAGCTAGTATAGATCTCCAATTGCCACCAACAAATGTGGAATCTCCAAGAATTTTTTTTTCTTTACAACGGTGGTGTCCGGGCTGCTTGCGCGCACCTCAACTATTCCACCAGTACCTGCTGCCTGCTAGTCTTCCACAAGCACAGGTATTGGGTAACTCTGCTCACTGGAATTTCCAAGAATCTTACAAATATCCTTTGGTGATTGCCTCTTCCAACTCTTGAAATTCCCAAGCATCATCTGCTGAGTACTCTCCTGTGAGGTAAAGAGAGCACAATTAGCTAAGTACTGACAACTACTTGCAGGAAGCAGTATTGGGTTCGACTTGTGGAATTCAAGACCTAGCTTCAGGTAAAAGGCATATATGGTGTTTTCTGCCGTGTTATTAGGCGCAAGATTCAGGCAACACTCTCTAGTACTACAATAGCATTGTCACAAACCCTGACCACAAGCTGCTCACAGCAATCAAAAATTCAACGAAGACCTCTCTTATCACTTGATGTTCTAGATAAAGGGAACCCTTTTTCACAACTATTTTCAGATATAAAACAAGACAACCCAAGACTTTCAATAAAAACTGAATTTAAAAGAACAGTGTCTTACCAATTGAATCTCGTCTTAGAGCTGTCAAGTGAGCGCAACTGCAAGTAAAATTTTCAGTTTGGGTTTGAATCCACTTAGAAGAACATAAAGAATTAAAAAGAAATTATGCATCACCGAACATTTGTCATTTCTCATCATCTATCACAAAATGTAGAAGCTTTTTTAATATTAAAACGAATATTATCTTTATATGTTACCTGCCAAGAGCTTTCCCGAAGTCTGCACATAGTGATCGGACATAGGTACCTTTTGAGCATCTAACTCGGAAAATGACATTCTGTCTGCCAATTCAAAAAAGAGAAAAGGAGAGAAGAAAAAGAAAAAAAAAGTATCTTCAATATGAAACTTTTGGCGAAATAATAAAACAGCTTTAGTGGAGTGACAACCATTAGCAACCAAAAGACTTGCTCATGTCAATGCATGTAAATTATAAGTATATCTGTCGCAAATATCCTAATTCTGCTTCACATGAAAGCATATCTGAAAGAAAGAAAAAAAGAACATGTCTGATTTATAGACGTACAAGAATTACTCAGTTTCCTCTAGGAGTAATTGGCTGGAATATAGACATGCTTCACATGAAAGCATATTTGAAATATAGACATGCTTCAGAATCAAGGGGATGCATATCAAGAAGATGCTACCCTTGTGAGGTTCTCATAAAACTTTTGAAGTACTTAATAAATAAATCCACAAACGGGAGGAAGTTTGTGCAACTCCAATAAAGCACTCTGCAAGAAATATATTTCTTGCTTTCAATCAGAATGAGTTCTCCACCTCACCCTCAAACAAAACTTGAGTGTACATTTAGCACTAAAGAATTCAATGCTGGTAAGACACTTTGGAAGCACCCTAGGAATGTTTAGACGCTTTGAGAGAACCTTGGCTAGGGCTTTTAATTCTTAGGCACAGACAATAAACACAGAGATGATTTTTCAAGAGGTGAGACATCCATGTGGCACAAGATTAGCACCAGAAGAGTTCAACAAAATAACCTGTCATCTAAACTCCGCTTCACGTCAAATTCGAAAATTGAAATCCTCCTCGGTGAAAGTTCGATGCTTTCCCCTCTTCTTGCTTTCTCATACATCTTTTCACCACCAACCTATCACAAGTAGACGGAGTCTAATAAGTAATAACACAATACTAAATCCAATTCATGCTTGGTCATCCAAGAGAAATTCTGATGAAGCTGGCAAAAAATGGATGAACTTATTAAAGGAAAGAGAAAATAACAACTCAAACAATTACAGATTACAGAAGTAACAGCAATCTTTTCTGAATCAGCACACTTTGATTTAAGCTTATGTTAAATACAAATAGTATCAGCAGCAACTAGGTCATTACATTGACTGAAGATATAGCTGGAGTTGATTCACCATGTTTTCATTTCATGTGATTGCCATATTTCATGACTCATAACAAAATTAAGCGTGTTGAAAATACTAAGAAAAAATTGTTTAAGAAAGTGTAAATCTGGTATCAATAATTTTATTCATCCAGGGTAAGAAGATGTTGTAATCATTGTTATAAAAATCAAAATATACACCGGATAAATTTATATTCGGCAGAATCAATAATTGGAGGAACTTAAGTGTTGCAACTAAAATTAACATACTTTGATTGCTGAGAACATCGGAGGGACTTGCCATATCTCTCCATAAAAGGACGCTGCTGTTTTCTTTATGTCCTTATCCTTGATATGCTCCCACGGCTCTCGCTGGATAACCTGGATATTACAGAATCCAAACTTACATAAGTAAGATAATCCGGGGGAAAACAAATAACTAGATCCAGTTTGTGTAACATCAATAGACTTTATTCGTGTTGACTTTATCATGAAACTTCTCATCTTGCCATCTTAATTTGTTTCACTGAGTATTAGATGAGACTTTCGTAGGGGTGAAATAAGTCACATGGTCCAGTTTTATCTAAGATTTATAACTTCAAAAAATAAATTAAATAATAAATACCGGGGAATCTGCATCCCAGGTAGAGGTGGCTTCCCCCAGACGGAAGATTCCACTGTAGCCCTTCATCATACCCTGATAACTGCCAAGAACAATTTAGACTTCAAAAAAATTTATCATATGACTCTATCGAGAGACTAAAAGAAACTGTTCATAGACGTGTATAAGTTCTCCTAAGACAAAAGGAAAATAGTAGCAGGAATAAGAAACTCTCATCAAATTTCAGGAATCCCTGAAAGCTCCCCCAGACTAATTCAACTAAAACCTTATTGCAAGTTACCTGTCAACGATCTTTGTAGCTTTACCAACGCATACAATCAATAATCCAGTTGCCATTGGATCAAGCGTTCCAGCATGGCCCACCTGCAAAAGATGAATTTGAAGGAGAAGGTGGTAATAAAATGGAATAAAAATGCCTTAGTTCAGCTTGTATTTAGTCTGAACGTGATGAATGTTTCCAATCACGTGAATATAAGCATAAAACCCCCCTTAACCAAAATACAAAGATAAGACCCCCCCCCCCCCCCCAAATAGAATGGGGCAATCTTTTTGTAGAAACAAAAGTTTGCTACAAGGTCTTCAATTTAAAATGAACATTGGAGGAAGGAGGTAACAAAATGCTCAAAAATGTAAATTCTCTCAAATTTTGCTAAATACTCTTTTCTTCCTCGCCCCAACATGTTCTTCAGCCCACAGGTCTGATTTTGCTGGACAGAGTCTTCTACCTTAGCAGAATCGATCTAGTGGAGCGCCCAACACCAAAAAGAATACATAAAACTTGATGAGGGGAAGTTCTTGTTTAAAAATCTAAGATTTCATAGTATCTTACATTAGGAATAGATATGTTAAAGAAAATCAAAATAGTAAATCTTCAGACAGAAATCAGAACCATATTCAAGCTCTTTTTTTTTAATCGGAGTAAGAGTGCTATTAATCAGCATGGATATAATCAAACTACATATTCAAGTATTTTAAAGTGAAAACACTCGTCCAAAAGTTTTTTCAAATTTTCGTTCTTGTTCCTAAGACTAACATGGTAATGCACCTTCAAATACAAAAGATCACCAGAAAAATTTATCTTGAAAATATTCTTAAAAAGAGTTCGCGTACTGCTTCTCCGAGACCATATCAGATAGCCCCTAGATTGTGGTTAGGAAAAATGTACCTTTTTCACTTTTGTTAGACGCCGCAACTTTCCACAAACAGTGAAAGAAGTCCAACCTGTAAGGCAATTCAGACTAATAGTCACCCAAAAAAGAAGATGAAGAAGAAGAAGAAAATGAAGCTTTAATAACTATATTTCCCAAAATGCAAGAGCCTCCTAACCTTGGTTTGGATTTACGATATTAGATCATAAGAGACAATCCTGACTCGTAAATTATATTTATGGCATTTGATTCTATATTCTGCTTTTATGTGAATATATTTTGCGTATCAACGTATAAGTCCTTTTCGTGAACTTTGTGATGGACAACACTACAGAAAATAAGACTCTTGGGCAGTTTTCATCAATAACCATACACTATCTGAATTCGTTATGTACATATCACACTCCCAAACAAGTTTTGCTTATCTCTGACTCTGAGACTCTCTAAGAGTAAACCTACAATTTTAAAAAATCAAACAAGGAAATGAAGTCAAACTTCTCAAGCATTGCATTAAGAATCTCTATTCTGTCAATCCAACTTGTAACTAATGTTTCTTGTTCAATTATAAACTCAAACTTAACATTGACTTCACATGAGAACTTAAAACTCTTATATTAACTCTTCTAAAAACACATCAACGTTTAACAAACGCACATAATAAATCCCAGTGTCAAGACAATTAAGAGCTCAAACTCACCTTTTGGTTTATTCACTAATACCACTGTCCCACCCGGGCTATCCCATTTAGGAGGAAGCCCTGTACTCCTTGTAGCTAGAAACGGCTCAGCACTAACAACACCATTTTCCTTATTTGGAACTTTCTTCAAACACTTGAAGAACTCTTCCACTTTCTTCTCCGATACATCAACTTTACCTTCTTCCTTATTTTCACCCCTATTCCTCACACCCTTTTCTCCTTCCTCAAAAGAGATCAAACTTTTATCAACCCCACCATCAAAAGTTTTCTTTTTGCTATTCTTTACATTACCCTTTTCTTCTTCCTCAAAAAAGATCAAATTTTTATCAACCACACCATCACCATCTTTCTCCATTATCTTTTCCCTAATTCCCAATTTCTTTTTGCTCTTCTTTACATTCTCATTTGATTGCCCAGGTTCAAGAAAAGCTTTATCAAAACACTGATCAGGAAAATACTTTTTCTCCAATTGATACACCATCTTATAATGCTTATCTTTTTCCCAAGGGTAAGCAAAATTGTCATAAAAGTACAACTCTTCTTCCTTCTTGTGCAATGTACGTAGCTCCACTACTTCCTGCTTCAGCTCAACAAACTCATTATCCTTGCCCCGGTTATTCTCATCCCCCGAATCCGAATCCGACCCGCCAAACATTCTTTTTCTCCTCTTATTATAATATTTCCTTTTCCCTTTATCCATTTTCATAATATTATCCGAATTGGGTTCCTCATTAGATGATTTTGAATTCAATTTCCTATCAACCCAATCGTCGAAACCGAGTTCTGAACCGGGTTCGGGTTCGGAATCAGTAGGTTTTGAATTGGGAAGGAAGCGTTGTGGACGGGATTTTTGGATTAGTGAAGGGGAATTTGCAGGGCGGGAGATTATCATATCATATTGAAGCGGGTATGGAGTTGAAGTAGTAGAGAAAAAATGAAGTGAATAATGGGATTTTTTGAGAATAAGGGGATGGAGCTTTTCTGAGGGTGAGAAAATAGTGTGAGGTATTATAGTGAGAGAAGACATGGATTTGGAGCGGAGGAAGATGAGAGACATACGAGGAATTACTACTGATTTCGCCATTTTTAGCTTTTGTTTGGGGGAGTTGCAGTCACAGTTTGTTCTTCTAGTAGTATCGTTACCTCTTTCTATTTTTTAATAATTAATTAATACCATGAAAGAATAAAGTATAATTTGTGAATAACTAATGTGACTGAACTTATTTACTTGATGTCAAGATGATTGAATATTTAAATTTACAAACATTGACAGAAGCTTAATTAGGGCCCGCTTGGCTATAAAAGAAATTCTTTTTTTCTGAAAAGTATTTATTTTTTTCTCAAATTAATGTTTGGTCATTAAAAATTAAAATTTAAAAAACTCTAAAAAATATTTTTCAAAATTCTTACTTTAAATAAATCAGAAAAATTCAAAAGCAGCTCCAAATTATATTTATTTCCGAACATAATTATAATAATTTTTAAATACTATTATCACTTGAAAATTTTTTTCTTCAAATTTCACACCCAAATAATTATGAGTCTTTAACTTGAGAAAATAGCTAGTATCAACCCCTTATTTTAATAGGAATAGCAAATAAAACCCACACTAAAAAATCTTATTTTGGTATTAAATAAACTAGCAAATATACCATATATATATATATAGTCTGTCTTTAATAAGATTATATATGATGGGGTTATATGGTGTCTGTCTTTAATAAGATTATATATGATGGGGTTATATGGTGTCTGTCTTTATTAAAATTATAATCTTCTTAGATAGTATGATTGATGATATGATAATATTAAAAATATCAGATGCAGTTGTTTTCTATATATATCTAAACAAATACTACTATTGCATTGTAGGTATATGAAATGTACGGCTAAATCTACTATCGAATAAAATTCGGTTTCTAGGTCTAATATAAACTCTTCTAAATTTGAGGTAAGACTTCTAGCAAATATTTCTGGATGGGTATAATTATTACGATTCATTAACAAGAATATTTTTTGTGATTAAGTACTTATGTTGTAAAAATTCTACTAGGTACTTTCTCTCTCTCTTAATCTATAGACCTGTATAGTTACAGTATTATCCAAATTATGAACGTAAATTACCCTTTTTTTACTTTATACTTTTTTTTACTTACTTCACTCTGTTCATCTCTTCTTCCCAATCTTTTAAAGAAATAAATCTTATTCTTAACTCCTTTTTCTTTAACCTCACCCTGGCCACGGTTAAACACATATACTCATTCTTAATTATTTTCGGGTTTTACTTAACCGGTTTCTCCTAGGAATTTACAGGTTAATCCATCAAAAGTGTTAAGGAATTGAAAAGTTAACCATATACTAAGAGTGATGTCTGATTATTATCAAACTAATAATTAAGGAATAATAAATATAAAGTCGTACAATAACATAAAGCTGAAAAAATATGGGTAATATCTAGAAACATAATTTAGATAAACATAAGTAACTTACATTTTTACAGGAGAGAGATTTCCCTTTCGGGAAACCCGAAAGAGTCTACTGGACTTGAGAATTAAAAACGAACACACATAAGCCTAAGGATTTATTTATTTTACAGGCTTGGAAGAAGAACTACTAAAGCATACATAAGGAAATATTTTATAAAGGTATAATACAAAGTATTTGGAGAATGGTTGGTAATGGAGGAGGGTGTTTGGATGGTTTTCTTCAGAATGGTTTCTCTTGGACTTGTATCTTGTCTTTCGTCTTCTTTCTTTTCCTTTTTATAGCTAAGTTTTTGAAATGGATTTGAAAAATGGATTTCAAACATTTCAGAAATCTTTCTTGTCAAGCCTTGTAGAGTACTTTATTGGGCCCCATCTTCACATGGCTTGATCAGAGATTCCCTTAGTGTTTGTAACTTTTTCTTTCACTCAAAAATCCAGCTTGTCTTGTAGTACCACTAGCACTACCTTTTGTCACATCTTTTTTTCTTTATGTCATTTCTTTTCTTCTTTATGTCACGTCTTTCTTCTTTATGTCACATCTTCTTTTATTGTCTTTTGCATTGGCACGCCAGAATTATTGCTCCTTCTTTGTCCTTGTTGCTCTCAATTGCTTTTGATTGAGACCTTTCTTTCTTTTACGTGTCTAAATTACGTATAGCTATTGAATCAAAAACTCATTCTTGAATCATCTTCGTATGGATCTTGAGCATCTTGATAATTTAGGTGGTTTTCATCTGAGCTTTGAGACCTTTCTGGACTTGGATTAGGACTAGGATTTTTAATCATATGTTTATCTTGTTCTTCTTTTTCTTGAAAGAAATTTTCTAATGTTAGTTTAATTATGTTTTCTATTTTCTCATTTTTTTCTTTTTACGAATTATACCCTTCTTTTTTAATGTTTCTCCTTGTGTTAATGTTCTAGGTAGTCTTCGTCTTGATGAACCTTCATCTTCACTTTTTGGCAAAGTGACAGCCATAAACGGATTTGATGTGTCTTTACTGGTCACCGTTTGAACCGGACTAGCTGTATCATTATCAGATACAGTAGATTTTGCTACATTCATTGGGGAATGCAACACACTTCTCATCCATTTTTGCTTAAAATGGAGAACTCTATTTTGGACTGCTCGTTTCTGTGTCTTGTTGAAAAATAACTTGAGTTTGGGATTGTGTCAATTCAAATCTTAACGCATGCACTCTTTGTTCTAGTACCTTCACTTGCTCCATAAGTTTTGTTTTTTCTTGAGCCAGGATTTCATTTTTCTGGTTTATTCGTTTGAAGGCTTCTGTCATTGATGAGCAATGATCACAGAATATTATCTTGTCGTCTTTTTGGATGTTATATTGGGGGGGGGGGTTTCTGGGTTTTGTCTGCGTGCTGGGGAGATATAGTAGTTTGGTCCTAGTATTCCTCTTGCATAGTCTAATGCTTCAATGAAATCATTGAAACGTTTGAAAAGCGGTTTTTCTACACCTTTAATAGAGTCTAGTACTTCCGACCATGTCTGAAAATATCATTTGTCTTACCATGTATAACTACATAGTATTTAAATCTTTTATCTTGGTTTTTGTCTGTAAAATACTGTCCCAAGGCATTAAGAGCCGCTATAAAATATTTAGTGTCTTTTTTAGTATATGTTATCCATAGGTTATCAATCAGACACCTTTGAAGTCTATCTATGACACATTCTGATAAAACTCTAAATGATATGTTTGATGGTGG
Organism: Nicotiana tabacum; assembly: GCF_000715075.1. Taxonomy (NCBI): domain Eukaryota; kingdom Viridiplantae; phylum Streptophyta; class Magnoliopsida; order Solanales; family Solanaceae; genus Nicotiana; species Nicotiana tabacum. The sequence continues at coordinate 212,128,864 of NC_134082.1, read as the reverse complement.
GAAAAAATATTAAATTATATTTTTCAAAACTTATCCTTTCCATATTAGCTTGTTCTGCAAAAGATTGTGGCTTAAAATGAAGATTACCTAATACTGTCTGCAAGTATCTGTTTGAGGATGAGGCTTGAATGCCCTTCCCTTTATCTTCAGTCTTGGGAACTATTGGTCTCATGCTGTACATGTAAAATACTTTTTATTAATTGACAGTAATTTTAAGCCTACTTAACTGATCTGCTAGATTATTATCTTTTCCTTTAATATGTTCGAAAACTAAATTATATATTGATATAGTATCAATAAAATTTAACCATCTTCTTATACTACTATTCTTTGCATTTATCTTTTGATGAAACTTAACTATAGCTTCGCAGTCCATTCTAATTGTTACTTCTTGTTTATTCAATATATATAATTTAAAACTATTTAATCCGTAAATTACAGCTAATATTTCTGCATCTATACTACTCATATTTCCTTTCTTTCTATACTTACCACTTTGGTAGGCACATATTTTTTCTGTATTCTTATCACTGTATTTATTTGGTTTTGCTTTCAAAACTGCTCTCCATCCTTCAAAACTATCGTTTGTTTCTATAATCAAGTAGTCCGTTTCTAATGGCATGTTTAAATCAGGAATATTTTTTATTTTTTCTTTAACTTTTTGTACTAATTTAATGTCTTCTGTGTTGAAATGTTTTTGTCCTATAGAGCCTGTATTAGCATATAATGGTCCTGCTATTTTTCCTAAGTCTTTTATAAAATTTCTTGCATAATTTACTATTCCTAAAAGCTTTTGTAGCTCTTTAGTATTGTCTAATTTATCTGGCATTTCTAGAGCCTTTTTGGCTATATGGAGTTGTAATTTAATTTTTCCATTTCCTAAAATTACTCCTAGAAAATTTATATAATTTTGCATAGTTCCATTTTCTTTTTACTAATTATTATTCCATTTCCTAAAAATAACCTAAATACTGTCTGTAGATGTCTTAAGTGTTCTTAATATCTTTACTAAATACTAATATATCATCTACATATACTAAAACAAATCTCTTATATTCTCCAAATATACTATTCATTTTTCGTTGAAAAATTGGTGGGGTTGTCTTTAGTCCAAACGACATTACTAACCATTCGAAATGTCCTTCTGGACAAGTAAATGTTGTCCATCACCCTGATTTACAGTCAAACTTACTGAATATCCTTTTTCCTTGTATTCTATTTATCAGTTCTGTTTCATCAGGTAACTTATATCCGTATGTTCTAGTGTTATCATTGAGTCTCTTATAGTTTATTACCATTCTTGTTTTTCCTCTTACTATCTCGGTATGATTTCTAACCATGAAGGTTGCTGACCTGTGTTTAGAAGTAGATCTCCTTATTACACCTAAATTCATGAGTTCTTTAATTTGGATTTTGAAGTCTTCTAAATCTTGATTTGTAGCTTCTATTGAGGTTGTTTTAATTATATATTCTAGATTAATTATATCTAATTTACACATAACTTTATTATTTTCCCAATATTTTAAAGGTTTTTCTCTTATTATTTCTATTTCATCTATTATTTTTATTATATTATCCAGATCTTTTTCGTTTTTTATTATTCCTATTTTTTGTATTCCTGTTTAAAAATTGTATATTCTGTCGAATCTATTAAAGTATAGTCTTTTTCTAATATATCTTTATCTTCATTTTCTTCTAGTATTAACGTTTTAGATTCTTCTTTAATCTTACAACATGTATTTTTATCTTTACATTTTTTACAACATTCTTCCTGATTTTCTTGCAGATTTTTCTGGTTTGCATTCAATCGTGTCCTTATCCTGGTTGCAGTTTCTATTGTTTGTACTGGTGTTTGTGTAATATTTTTAAAGAATATTACTCCATCTCTACTGAGTAGGCAGCTACCATTATTATGTAATATAAAACTCAATCCTAATATAAAATCTACATTTATAATTAAGTCTCTTACCCAGATTTTGTCTACCTTGTAGCTAGGTTTATAGAAATCTAAACATGTATCTATAAAGCTAATCTGCGATTTATCTACATAATGTTTGTATATATTATGGGTTTCATCCATTTGCATAGCTGTAACTGGCTTATCTAAAGTTTTGATTAAATTTGAGGGAACTATCTTTTTATTTATTATACATCTTGTGCATCCGGAATCTACTAAAGTTAATGTTTCTATTTCATAGTCTTCTATTTTAATTCTTGCTAGAATTTTTATTGTACTTAATCTTTTATCTTCATTACATATCAGCGCATCATAATTTTCTATACTCATTAGTTCTTCCTCTACTTCTGTTATGTTTTCTCTGATGTCTTCTAATTTCTCTTTTCCCTTTTTCATTTTTTGTATTCTTTTTCTAATTCATTTATTCTAGCTTCCAATGTCATTATTCTCAAATTCATAGTAGAATCATTTATCTCTTGGTATTTTTCTTCTTTATTTATTTTTGTTTCAAAATCTTTTTTTATACATGAAATACATTCCTCTAGATAGCATAGTTTACATTTAGCCCTTTTATTTATACTAGGGTACCATTTGCATATAAAGCACTGATTACTATCTAATCCTTTATTTCTTTCAAAATTATAGGTACATTTTTCCGATATGTTTACAAAAGTATTTTCTTCTAAATCTAATTTTTCTAATCCTATCTCATTTATTAATTCTTCTTCTTCTTCTTCTTCTTCTTTCTTCTTCTTCTTCTTCTTCTTCTTCTTCTTCTTCTTCTTCTTCTTCTTCTGATTCTGAGGTATCTATTTGAGTTATTTCTTCTATATCTACACATACTATAGAGTATATATTTTCATTATCTGACATATATTCGTCTACATTTATTAGAGTTTTTTGAAAATCTTCTATTAACTGTGAATTTCTTGTTTTATTATTAATTTTTTTGGGCACGTATTTGCTAAGTGTTCTACATTACTACAAGTAAAACATTCTAGTTTATTTTTATTGTTTCTATCTGTTCTATACTTTCTAACATGTCTATCTTTATCTAGGTATGATTTTCTAAGATAATAATTTTTTCTATTATATCCCTTATTGTATTGAGGTTTATATTTCCTATATTTTTTCTTTTTATATTCAGTTTTGTCATAACTTTGTGTTGTATTCACAGTTGATCTGCAGAAACTCATATTATTTTGTTTAAGTTGTTTTTGTATCTGTATATGGGTACATTTTTTTGTAGTATTTCCATTATATGTTGTACTTTGTGTCCTATAGACTATTTTGCATTTGGTTTTTGTATTACTCCCTCTCTTTTATACCACCGTTCTTCTATTTCTCTTCCTAAGACTCCTTATAGTTTATTAAATAATTTCTTACTTAGATCTTGATCAAAAGCGTTTCCACTAATAGTACAATAATAAAAATAATCATTTAAAAACGTTTTTATATGAAACCAACTACTTATACTTAATTGTTCTAATTTTATTAAAGCGTTCTCCTGTAATACTACTAATGCACTATTTGGATCTTCGCCTCTGATTAAGCTATATATTTTATTTGTAAAATTATAAGGATTTGGTCCCATTGCTATTAAGGTTTGAAAATCTTGTGGAAACTCTGACTTATTGGCTTTCCATAAGCCCTTTGTTGATTCTCCTAAGAAAGTCTTCATATATTTATACATTATTTCTGCGTCAGTGTCATTATAAGTTTTTATAAAGTCTGCCACTACTATTCATTTCCATAGAATAGCAAATAAAAGCCACACTAAAAAAATCTTATTTTGGTATTAAATAAACTAGCAAAATGTCGTTCACCTTTTTTACCCTTTAAAAATAGACTTCATATTAAACAAAATCGTAATTAAATTATTTACCTAATATTTAAGAATTTGAAATCAGCTAAAATTTTGCTTCCTAAATCTTTCTTTATTTGAACTACTATATAGGAAGTCCTAATATTTAGGGGCTTTAAAATCAATCAAATTTACCTTATATATATCCTTTTATTATTTGAACTATTAAATGCAATTGGCCAGTAATTAAAGGTTTTAAAAGAATGGACATAAATTGATAAAAGCATGTCAAACTATCAAAAAGACGACGTGGATATAAAATATTATACAAAATCTTGGATTTTAAAACGTAGCAAAATTTTACCTTCATGTACACTGCTCGGATGGTTTTTTCTTTTATTTATGTCATATTCATTGAAAGTTCAAAATAGTTACCTTTTTGAAATTTGATTAACTTAATTATTTTTTTGTAATTAACTAACATTTTGAAGATTACATCTCTCTTTGTTTGAGTTATTATTTGTCATAGAATTGTAACGAATTAAATTTTTAGAACATTGACATTAACAAATATTTTGAAGACCAAAACTCTCTTTATTTGAATTGTTCCTTATCATAGAATTCTAGATAATTAATTATCTTAGTTTAAAAGCAAGACTAAGTAAAAAACTATAAGTAAATAAGGAAGTATTTAAAAATATATTAAAGAGGAAAAAAAAACGTGGTTGATAAAAGTCAATAATACAAATGATGAATATAATGCTTAGTACATAAATACATAAATTTATTGTTACAGTTAAATATTTAAAACTAAGGACGAGTTTATATTAATATTTGAATAACAAAATATAAATTATTTCTTTTAATAACAAATTAGTAAATTTTTGAAATAACTTATTAGACAAATAAACTGACTCACTTTTCCTATATTAGAAGCACGAAGGCCCTTAGCGAAATATCGATCAAATAAATATAATATACTGGAGTTCCAGTATACTGCAGTATAATATACTGAACTTCCAGTATAATATACTGGAGTTCCAGTATATAATATACCAGTCCAGCATAATATGCTGGAAGTTCATACACAAGTGCTCCAATCTCCAGTATATTATGCTGGAACTTTCCGCGTGTTGGAGTTCCAGCATAATATGATGGACGTTCATACACAGGTGCACCGATCTCCAATATATTATACTGGAACTTTCCGTATTGCAGCAAAATAGTGGCTATTTTTCAATGACTTTGCAAACGCCGCTATTTTTGAATGAACAGTCCGAAAACTGGCTAGCCCGTGCTATTTTTACAGTTTGATAAGATACTCCATATAATTATAAGCTTAAATGTTCAACTGGAGTTATCATATAAGTAACTAATCCTTAATAAATTTTCATTCGAATATTTTTTTACTACAATGACTTCCAAAGTGCAAAAGAAAACTTGATCAAGTCTTCTAAAAAGTCAAAGAAGAATGGTCTAAGATTCAAGAAATCAAATCTTTTGGTATAACACTATCTGGTCTGATAAATCCAGTTTAGCACTGTGTAAGACCATTAAAGAGGAAACTTATTACATGTAGCACTGTATAAGACCAACGCGACACAAATCTAGACTAGTGACAAGGTGGCTCAAGGGGAGGCTAGTAAAGTCTTCACTTTAGGGCCCCTAAATTTTGGGTCCCCAAAAATATTTTTAGTTGTGAATTTACTATGTTATTTTCGCTGAGACAATATTGAAGTTTATAGAAAGAAAAAAAAAATACTAAATCCTTATAAAAATGGAAAGAAAGACAATCTATTTAGTATCAATAGAAATATTTTAGAACTTTGAATTAAGATACTTATATCTTCATATTGATAAATAAAGATTTTACAATAAGATCCGAGGTAACGAATTATAAATGTGTGGCTAATATCTTATTAACTTGCATTTTCTTACCAATGTGAATATTAATAGTATACTTTATAAGATAACTACACTATAGACAAAAAAAAAAAAAAAAAAACCAATGTAATACTAATACTATATTTTGGAAATTTTAACCAAAACCTCTAAGTCCTGAGCATGCTCATCAATGGAGTAGAAGCTCCATCTATAGATATACTTTTCCTAGAAGGATTTTCTTTCAAAATAACACTCATCGCTCGTGCTATTCCAGCAGGAGTCTCTGGGAGGATATTATTCATATAATCCACCAACTTGCAAAGTTCCAATTCACCAACATACTTAAGGTACGAAAGTATCCATGAGTATCGTTCCAATTGTAATTTTTCAACCACATAAATGGTTTTGTTACCATCATACACAAATGCATCCCGTTCAGGATATTCAGTACCCACAGTATTTTGTATTAGCTTACGTGTAAAGGCTACTGACCCCTCCCTGTAGACTGGGTGGACTTTATTCCTTGTACTGCCTTTATGAGACGCAACCATTCAAGCCCCCTTTCATGATTTATATATCTCTAGGTATATATATACAACATTTTTAACATGATATGTCGTGAAACAGAGCTTTTTACGTGATAATTCTCTCTCGATGGTGCAATTTTGGTCTTATTAGATGAGACAATTAAACGTTACAATTGAATCTTAACAAAAAACATTAGAATCAAACCTGAATCAGTCACTTCGCTAATTGAGTTGCAAATTTCTTTCTTTGTGATGGCGCTATCGGAAGCATATATTATCATGGATACTTTCTAGATTCCTGTCTCAAAATATGTTACCGGAACTATAATACAAGATTAATGTTGTATATCAGATGAATTATGACGTAACATGTATGTTTAAATCAAATGAATAGCTTTAGTGAGAATGTTAATTCATAGTTTACTCATACTTTTAAGTAGGTTGCTTTAGTTCTTTGAAGAGTTCTCTACTTTCACAAGTAGGTTGCTTTAGTTTTTTGAAGAGTTCTCTACTTTCACAACCGCATTAAAGATGTATCATAGTGTATTCTTTAAAGATCCAATTGACAATATATTTTTAAATAAACTAGTTCCAATTTACTTTATAGTTCAAAGCGTACCCAGTGGCCTAGTACCAATAATATGGAAAAATTGGCTAAGTGGAGTCATAATCCAATCTTCAGTTGCTTCATTTTTTTCATTCACAACCCTGCTATATCTAGATTTAAATGGGTGAATTGGAAGAACCAACGAACTGGGAAGATGAATGTGATGGGTCCTTTTTTAACCGTTTCATGTGCATCCCACGTGGTGTGCATCCCACGTGGGTATACTGTTAGATTCTAAATGCTCCGTTAGGCATTCTGTTAGTTGGATCAAAACTGCCTTAGTTTAGCAAAGTTAAAGGGCTATAAGTGCTTAGCATAATACATAAAGGACAAAGTTAGACCAACCCAAAGATTAAGGGACAATTTTGGTTAAAAAACTACTATATTTTGCAAGATAACTATACTATAGACCAAAAAAAAATTAAAGCATCTTATTAAAATTTGACTTTAGGCCACGAGTTTTATTGAGACGCATTTGACTAGTGGGGGCAACATAGTTGTTGGGAGGCAGAGGATGGTTTGCAACGTAAGGATGACCGCACATTCCAAAGACGGATAAAAGATTGAGATCAATATGTTTTTAAAGGATTTGATTGCTCAAGTTGCATGAAGATATGTGTAATTCTCATGATCATTATTCAGAACAAATAAAATAACAAAGGGCAATGGTACATACTTCCCGATAAGCTTAGCATAGACCAATAAAAGGTGAAAGGAATAAAGAATACAGAGGGCTCCATATTTAGCAAGCAGGTCATGATTTTCAATGTGATCCCAGAGTTTGAAGATCAACTTCGCTTAGAAACGAAGGCATAACTTTAATTGGCTGGAAAGTGAAACCAGCACTGTGGCATGCGTCCTCCAACTGCTTCACTTGTGAAGGTCCATCCGGACAGAACACAACCACAGCCCCACCACTTCCGGTGAACTTGGAAGCAGCACCTATCCTTCGAGCAATTTCAACCATCTCTATATTCATAGCTCCAAGGGCATCATCTCCAAACATACGCCTGCATAGTCCACGTACAAAATTTTAGCATTAGAATTGCATATCATATTACCAACTTATTGTATAACAATTCTAGCAATATTTGAGTACGCCAAAACTATGAAAAATAAGATGCAAAAGGCGAGAGGAACCGTTTATCCATCAGTTGGATTTATTCTCTGTCCAAAACCAAAAGTTTAGATGGTCAAAGTTAGTCAATTTGCTAGTTTAAATACCAAGTTTAACCGGACATAAGATCGGTACAATTAATAACATGAAGATAAGTTTGGAACTGACACTACACCAAGCACAGACAAGATTTTAACAAATTCCTCTGATCAATCTAAGCAGGTTGTCATATGTTTTACCGTCTCAGGTCAAAATTATGATTCATGAGGGCCACCAACTTAATGTAGTCCTTCTCAAGAAGTGCTTTCCGTCCCTCCACAGCTATGTTTGCAACCTCTTCCATGGTTGATCTTATGAATTCATCACCTTCTAACCATCTCTGTCGAACTGTACTATGTACCTGCATTAGAAATAAGTATGATTTAGTATTTGGTAACAACTTTCATCAAAGTAATTCTTTGTGACAAAGGGCCAAAGTTAATCTGGACACTGATATTCATGTTTCCTTGAAACCCTGCTACTATCATTATCTCTTCCATTGTCTGGACAAATATTTCAAGAAATTAATGGGAAATATAATAGGTTAACCAGTTAAGAGTGCTGAAACTAAAGGGCCTCTTTCATGGTCTACAATCCTACATTGATACTCCTTGTCCAATTCTTTTCACTAACTTCTTTTTGTAAAGTGAAGACCAAAATGTGATTATTTAAACCCATTGCATGGCTAAGCAAATAACATATACAAGTAAAACTCAGTCTAATGGTGGCAAAATGGTTAAAATAAAATAGTTAACCACCCATATTATCCACTAAAAAATGGGTTGGATAATGAACTTTTTAAAAACGGGTCAAATATGGAAAAGAACCATATTATCCATTTAGAAAATGGATAACTATTGACTTTAACTTTTACATTTGTAAAACCTCAAATTGGGGATTCCTCAAGTTTAGGAGAATAGGTTTTCTCCTCATACTCAAGAAGCCATGGATAATATGGCTACTCATATGGCTACTCATATTATCAGTCGGTTAACCCCTTTTTTATCCGTATTAAATATGGGCAGGGTCGGATAACTTATCCAGTTATCCATTACCCGTTTTCGACCCGTCCCATATCCGACCCGAGCCGCCTGTTTGCCACCCCTAGCTTAGTCACTTGGTTCAAAGAATCTTTGAACCAGACACCGGAAAGATTTTCCACACTACATATTCCTTCTCTGAATTTAGGACAAGGTTCGGCCTTACCTCAACTTTGATTAGGTGTCTGACTTTGTAAAAGTCAAGAAGGCAACTCAGTGCGGCACTAACAATTGCACTGGAACCTGAAAGCCCTGTCTGAGATGTGGAAATTATTTAGTGTATCAATCAACCATTTGAACATGAGATAGATAATATCTTTTATGTTATGATCAATAGCGATGACTTATCCAGATCATGATCATTTAAATAGTGTGATGTAACATTTAGCTATGATTGAAACAAGCATGCGTGCTATTTTTAATTTATTTGCATATTTTAAACCAGAAGGTACTATGATCAACTGCAATAACATATCCAGATAAGGATCATTGATGTAGTGCCATGTAACTTTTAGTTATGATTGAAACAAGCATGTGCACCACTTCTAATTTATCTTGCATATCCAAAATCCAGAAGGTATCATGTCCAACGTCTAGGTTTTGATTGCACCTGATTGCAACCAACAAACGTTAACTCAATTAAGTGATTTTAGGTAAACTGTAAACCAATGAAAAGACATCTAGTTGAAGGTACATGTAAACAATGGGAACTCAAGCTACACTATCAGCGAGATGGATAGTGACACCACCACCAAAATTTTGAAGCATGGAGGCTGAGCAGCTTGACAATTAGCAGATTCACCCGGTTGAAGTTTCTATGAGATAAAACAATCAACTAAAGCTTGAACAGACTTTCAGGCTTCAGTATAATCCTCAGGCTAGCTCAACTTCGATTGGATAGACAATTTGGAATATACAGAGGACAACAGAGCAAATACTAATGCAACTAAGGTGAGGAACAAATCACTTGAAAATAATCATTTTTCAGCTCAACCTGACTTATTTTGCCTACAACATTAAGGTGAGGAACACTATAATCACTTTCAAAATGTTGGCTCAAATCTCAACAGTGAGACCATATTAACTTTTCATAAAATGTGATGACTTCTGAATCCATAATGCAAATACTAATGCAACTGCTCGTGCAAATAAGAAAATAACCCTTCACTCTTAATACCAAGACAAGAACAACCTAGATGCTTGCAACTGATTATCAATTCTAGACATAATCTTTTTTCCTTAAATCTAAACTTTCACATATCTCTATTTGAATTCACCTTGATATTCTGGCTATTATAAGGAGAAAAGCTGAACAATGTTTTACAATATAAACTAGCAAAAAAATTTATGTTTATCAATAATTAGTGTGACATAAAACCAAAGATTGAACCATCCAAAGGAAGGTAAACCTTTGCAATGTTAAGATCTACCTGACGGGGAATGTTAGTGTCATACGAGAGAGTGAAATTTCCATCATGTAATGTAATATTGTTCTCCTTGCAATACTTGTGAAATATTTTACAAATAGCCATAAGTAAACGCACTCCTCCATAGTACCCCTCATTCTGCAATCTGTTCACCTGTCGATAACAAGCACAAGCAAAATATTTTAAAATCAAATCAATCAAACTGCACACAAATCCACAGAGCAGAAAAACAAAAGTGCAGTTATACCTATCATTCTAATTACTTCCTCCACCTCATTTTATGTTACGCCGTTTGACTGATTATGAAGTTTAAAATAAGAAAAAAACTTTTAGAACATGTGGTCTAAAATAAGTTTTAGATATTTGTGTGACCGTAAATCATCTCAACAAGGAAAAAATGAGAAGTCTAGAATCAAATTAATTTTAAATGTTTGAAAAGTATCATTCTTTTTTAGAATGACTAAAAAGAGAAGATTACAACGTAAATTGGGACGCAGTAAGCACCAATATTTCAGATGAGAATTAGCAATCCTCATTAAGTCGGCGTCAATTGACCACTTAGAATAACCGCAATCAAACCAAATAATAAACTCAAAACCATATCATTCAATCAACTATCTCTCAATCCCAAACTATTCACATTGCCAGGTCGACAGACAGCTCAAAACTGATTCAAATATATCCTCTAAATTCGAAACAATGATTTCTTCCAAAAAAATATTAAAAAACAATATAAGGATTTCAAAAAAGTAGTAGATAGCATACCAGGTGAGAAATTGAATTGAACTGAACGAGATCGTGAGAAGGGTGAGGAACAATGACGAGATCTGTAGAAGGCTCTAGACGAACTGAAGCCCAAAAATTTCCGAGGCTAAAAGAAATTGTATTCCCAAAATAAACGTCGCTAGGGTTTCCAAGCAGTCCAACTCTGGCATAGGACTTGTGCTCGATCACCGCTGATTGTTTATCTAATGCAATCTCCATTGATGCTCAATTTTTCTTTGTTTATTTTTGCTAATGTTGAAATTGTAACGGCATTAGAATTAATAAGTGTAAATGCAGCAATCTTGATATATAATGGCTGAATTTATTTTTGTACTGTAATTGGATGAGGAAGACGAAGTGATGATTCGGCATGACGTGGCAAATAAAAAGTACGCATTAGAAAAAAGAACAAAACAAATACAGGTTTTATTTGCAAAAAATAATACTCCATCCATTTAGGTTTATTATTTGAACAAAAAAAAAGTTATAAAAATTTCTCATTTTTACTTTAATAAAAAAAATTATATTCAAACAAATGTTGTGATATATTTAAAATTACAAATCACAAAAGACCTCTTTCTTTCTTAAATTCCAGTATATTTAAACTTTGTTATATAATTGGAATGGATAGAATAGGTGTTTTATAATGTTGTTCATTATTATATTTCGGAATAGAAAATTTTGGAGTTAAAAAATTAGTTATAAAAGTATTTCAAGTGAATACCTTTTTATTTCAACTTCACTTTTAAATACTCATTTTTTCCAACTTTAACCGACTATTAATTAATCAAAAACGAGCTAAAAAAGTAAATTACTAAATATGTATGGACATGGAGTAAATGCAGTGATAAATTACTAATACATGTACAATTAGATTGCAAGATAAATGTTAATGCAGCAGAAGCTCTTTTTTGTCCCAACTTTATTTTAATTTTTCATTTTTTATCTAATGGCTACAAATCTTAATAATCAGGTTTTCCATCACCTTGACCCGTTCCCGTTCGACAAGAAATGGGCTTTTCTAGCGAAATTATAGGCCCACTTTAACATTGGAGGCTATGCGGAGGTAATCCCTTGATTTTCGACGATCTTCGCTGGTCTGAGACGGCCCTCTGTTCAAGTACCCCTTCGCCCATTTGGATAGTATCAGTTTGGACAGAACTCTGGTTTCTTGGGCATTCAAATGAATCTATCGTTCGGTCAGAAAAATCGAGCTTTGGTTATAAAAGAGCAAAATTCATTTATAGCCGTTCGGGCTAAATTTATAAGGAAATTTTTCATAAAGCACCATCTTTTAAGTCTAATTAGCCATTTATAGATACTCTTTGCTATATTACGTGTTACAGATACCTTTTATGTTTTTATACAATGTATTTTATGTATTTAAGCTGTTGTATTCATTAATACAACCAAAAAAATAGGCGTAAAAACTGGAATTCCAGCTAAGTTTGACATGTATTTAGCTGTATTCAAGCGACATTAACGTTAAATACAGAAGGTTAAATTGGTTAAAAACGGAAGAAAATCAAATCACATGATATTCTCCTAATTTAACTCCACGAATTAAGGAAATCAAATCACATGATATTCTTCTAATTTAACTCCACGAACTAAGGAAATCAAATCACATGATATTCTCCTAATTTAACTCAACGAACTAAAACGATCCCTCATTAATCTGTATTTGAAAGATACATAATAAAGATTATAGCTGGATAAAGAGAAATACATATGAATAATACAGTTGAGTAGAACTGTATACAGTTGAATACAACAAAATACAACTTAATTCATCTGAATAAAACACTTGAATACAACAAAATACAACTGAATACAGCTGAATAAAACTCTTGAATGCAACAAAATACAACTAACTTCTGCTGAATAAAATAGTTAAATACAACTGATTAAAACTGAATACAAGAGAATACGCATAACTTTTTAATACATCTAAAATATATAAATTAATGCTACTGAATACATGTGAATACAACTGAAATATACATTCGAATACAACTGAATACAAATAGGCGATTTGGGCGATCTAGAGAGAGAAGCAGCCTGATGGCTTCGCCGGCCGGCGGCCAGCCATTAATTCCGGCTGGTCAGCCCCTTAACACATCTGCCCAACCTCCTACAACAACTACAAACAATCCCCAACCCTCAAATCCCACAAACGAAGCCATGAATTACGCAAAAGCTGCGAACCCTACTTCAACGACCACTGCCAAGCAGAATCGAGCCGCTACAGTTGAACCAATTGCTCTTCGTCTATCAAAATCAACGAATTAAACTTACCCTAGGCGATTGTAATGGAGTGATAATGGAGGAGAACTAGAGAATTTGGGTGGGAGGAGAGATATGAATCGTGGGTTGAGGGAGAAAGAGTAAAGTGTATGCAAAAAGAGAGAGAACGTGGTTAGTCAAATTTACTGTGATTATGTGAGAGAGAAAACTAAAAAGGAGAGAGAAAAATATTATTTAGCATATATGGTGCCTTAAATGTAGGATGTAACTATAATTAGATATTTGGCTATAAAGTATAAAAGGTATCTATAGGATATAATATTTTAAAATGGTATTTATTTAAAATAAATAGGGTACTAAGAATTTCTATAGGGTGTAAAAATTCCAATTTATAACACCCACTAGCCCAAAGTTACATTATACACTGTATAGCCAAAAAGTTATTCTAGTGGCTAGCCATCGAACTCACAAGCACCTGTTTGGCCGAAGGCAACACTAACAGTTTTTTTCGCACTTTCCCCATTTAGTTTTGCTTGGATTCTTTCTATATATCTTCTGTTTCCCAATCTTGTAGTATTACTTCAGTAATTTTGTCTTCCTCGCATGACCTCTTTTCGGCTAATTTCTAAAGATGCTCTTTGTCGGCCAAAACTAATAGCCCAAAGAATTACATTATTTTTCATTTGCAAGAATATTGGCTTTTATAATACTCCCATCAAAAACATTGGAAGTATGAATTAAGGAGAATTACATCAATCATCAATGTTGCCAATTGGCAAATTTTGAGAGGGACATACAACTGTTTAAATTATTTTCTTGACAAACTATAATCTTTTTTGGCTTACATGACATCCTCAAATTAGAAAGAAAAGGAAACTTACGAAAAGAAGAATACAATTCTGGTTATAACTTTTTAAATCAGATATGCAATTGGTCATTTGATTTTCAAGTTATGTCTTGGTAAGTGGTAGGGTACAACCGTACAAGGGAGAAAGGTAGTGGAAGGTACATAGAAAATAGGTTGTCACTATTCTTAAAATATACAAAATAGACTCTTATTGTACCATTTATGTACAATAGACTGTCACTATACAAAAAATATACATATAAACTATTACTATACAAAAAATATACAAAATAGATATAATTATACAAAAAATATATATATAATAGATGTAACTATACAAAATATATACAAAAAAACTGTCACTATACAAAAATACATTATACACTCTAAATACACAGTGTGCACACATTACACATACAAAATTGTATATAATTTATATACACTATGTTTACATATTAGAAAATACACATTATATACAATTTTGATACATTGTTCAGACAGATTATACATTCACGATACAAAATACATTTGGGGTACACAAATATATACACTTTAGATACACAAGCACACTCGAGATAGGCTCAATATACACCAAGGATACACTGTCGTACTTAGGATACAATATTTATACATTGCAAAATAAATATTTATATATTGCGCCAGGTAGGGGTTGAACCTACGACCTTCAGCTTAGGAAACAAGCGCTCTATCCACTAAGCTACAGGCGCTTATGTTATCATACTCATTCCTTTCGGCTACTATATGCAATACTTTTGGGCCGAAGGGCCATTTTTTGTAAGTAGGACAAAACATGGGCTATTAAAATTTTGAGGGCTATAGAGGGTAGTTTTCCCGTTATAAAATGGAAGTGATTTTAAACTGAGGCGGATCCAGGATTTAAACTTTAGGGTTCAACCTTTAAGATTCTTAGTGTTGAACGTGTTATAATCTTAAACTTATATATTCAAACCTACCACTTGTTATAATTTTAATGAATTTTATGTTTCACGTCGAAAGTTATTAGTTCAGATGAACCCAGCGCCGTTACTCTACATCCGCACCTGCTTATAAAAAAAGTTGTACCATTCTTAATTGGGCCTCAAACAATCTCAATATATATAGTTGCAAGACGATTTTAACATATCGAGATCAAACTAGGGGTTTTCACGTCTTACCCTAGTGCCTAAAAAAGAACTAACCGAGGTGTCGCGAGAGAGCAGTGGCAAAGCAACATGCTCACAGGGGTCGTCAACTGACCACCCGTAATCGAAAATTGTCATGTTTGAACAAGATCAACAATGGAGATCCCTAAATTTGGAGAAGAGAGATGGAGAGAACAAGAGCGCACATGCAAGCTCTGTATATTGATAAGCAGAAAAATGTTCTGAATAAATATGACAATTGTACATCCACTAACTACTTATAAGAAAGCTAATAGTGTTAACTAACTCCTAATAATAGCTTAACATAATTAACCGACTATACTGCTATTTACAATTATACCCTTGACTAAGTAACACCTTCTTCTACACTCCCCCTCAAGTTGGTAGGTGCAAAGATGTTCAGCACTACCAGCTTGCCTGTCAAGTATTCATTGTATTCTGCTTAATCCTTTTGTCAAAATATTTGCTACGTGATCCTTTGATCCAACATGTTGTGCTTTCACTAGGTTCTCCCTAATAAAGTGACAGTCTATTTCAATATGTTTGGTTCTCTCGTGGTATACTGGATTTGTAGCTATTTGCAAAGCTGCTTTATTATCACAAAACAGATCAATTGGTAATACAACATATACTTCCAACTCCTTCAATAGAACAGTCAACCAAACAATTTCTAAAACTGCGGTTGCCATGCTTCTGTACTCTGCTTCTGCTGAGCTTTTAGAAACTGTGCTTTGTTTCTTGGACTTCCATGATTCTAATGAATCCCCATACTTGATTAGAAATCTTAAAACTGATATTCTTGTATTTGTACAAGGGGCCCAGTCTGCATCACAGTATACAGTGAGTTTATTAGATCTTTTACTGCTGAACAGAACTCCTAAGCCAGGCTCTTTTTTGATTTATCTTTCCACTCGCATGGTTGCTTCCCAATGTGATTTCTTTGGTTGTTGTAAAAACTAACTTAATATTTGTACAACATAAGCAATGTCTGGCCTTGTCAAAGTGAGGTACAACAATTTTTCTATCAGCCTTTGATACTGATTTCTGTCTGCAAGAAGAGGATCATATTTCTTTTCTATCAGTTCATCATACTCCTGTACTATTAATTTCACATTGACTTCCAATGGTGTCCAAGATGGTTTTGCATCTCCCAGGCCCAAATCAGATATAATCTCTAGTGCATATTTCCTTTGATTCACTAGAATACCTTCGCTTGGTCTGCGGAATTCCATTCCTAGGAAAAATTTCAACTCTCCCAAGTCTTTAATTTTGAAAACTTTGTGCAATGACTCATTGTGTCTTGTATCATTTTCAGGTCATTCTCAGTAACTAACATGTTGTCTACATAAACAAGTATCACCAATATACTGTTTCCCTTTTTTCTGATAAAGAGAGAGTGATTAAGACTACTCTCATTGAAGCCTGATTGCAGTAGTGCCTCTGTGAGTTTCAAGTGTCATTGCATGCTCGCTTGTTTTAATCCATACAGGGATTTGAGAAGTCTACATACTAGCTTGGACTCCCTCTGACTTGAGAATCCCTGAGGCAATTCTATATACACCTCATTATGTAAATCACCCTGTAAGAAAGCATTATGCACATCTATTTGAAGAATATGCCAACCTTACATAGCAGCCAAAGACAGAACTGTTCTAACAATGACAATTTTCACCATAGGCGAAAACGTCTTATGATAATCAAGACCTTCAGTTTGACTGTATCCTTTGGCCACTAATCTGGCCTTAAACCTTTCAATCTCCCTATTAGCCTTCAGTTTCACCTTGTACACCCATTTGCACCCAATTTGTGGTTTCCTAGGTGGTAAAGGAACTAACTCCCAAGTTCTGTTGTTTTGCAGAGCTTGAATTTCAGCATTCATAGCATCAACCCATCGACTATCCTTAGAGGCTTCATGAAAAGATTTAGGTTCTGATGTAACTGAGAGAGCACCTAAATAGGTTTGGTATGGGCTGGACAACTGAGTATAAGACACATAATGGGACAGGGAATATGGTTGTTTAGTAGAAGTAGTAGTCACATAATCTGTTAACCGTAAGGGCTGTTTGGTGACTCGTTGAGATCTTCTAAGAGAAGTATCCTATTCAACTAGTAGAGATGCTAAGTGTCACACCTCCTTTTTGCGCGCCCGCCCCGAGGGGTAAGATGCGCAGGTGGAGTTTTTCCAATTTAAGTGACAATATTCGAAATGAGATTATTTATTTAATTCAAAGTCGCCACTTGGGAAAGGTTTGGCTTTTGGTGTCCCAAGTCACCGGTTTATCTTGAATCCCAAATCGAGGAATTTTTAGACTTTTCCAAATGAAGTCTGCGAACCAGAAATTCTAAGTAAGGAATTCTGTTGACCCGAGGGAAGGTGTTAGGCACCCTCGAATCCCGTGGTTCTAGCACGGTCGCTTAAATTGTTATAATGGCTAAATATCTGATCCATGTTGTGACTATATGTGCTTTTATTAAGTTAAAAAAACCGCTTTTATCATTATCATTTATTTTTATAGAATTGCAACGTCGTGAAAATGCATCTCGAACCACGTCACAATCAATGCACCCGTAGTTGTTAACACATTTCGATTTCGTTGAGATTTCAATTTGGGTCACATCAATGTGCACCCGAATTTAAGAATATAATTTACTTAAACCGTGCCTGAAGAGTCTAGCGCGTTATTATTTAGTGGAGGACCGTGAGATTCACTAAACGGCCCAGCCTGAATTCTAAAATATTTATTATGGTTATTTATCGAGGGCCCCGCAATTTGCATTTCTTATTTGGCGAGGCTCGTCTCTTTATTTTAGAAAGGTATCCTACAGTGACTACATTTCTACTATGTTTGTCTCTAAAAAAGAAAGATGATACCGAACTTACTTGTTTGAACAAATACAGACTGAATCTTTATTATGTTTGTCGAACCTAAGTTTGTTTGATTACCTGATTGAATATTTATGAGGTGAGAGTCACCTCATGCTTTGTCTTCATCGAGTGAACGCGCTTATTAATTTGCTAAGTGAGATTGCAAGCAAACTAACCACATATACTGAGTTATATTTAACGACCTCCAAGTTCTGTTTTTTTAACTCTAACCTATTTGAAATTGATAAACGAAATTGGCTGTTTTATTAGGAAAATTACTACTAATTGAACTCAAAACGACTACTAGTTTCCTTCAACAATCATCACATTATTTCGAAACAAGGAATCTATACCGAGACCCGATATCGAACCTATATTGGAACACATAATCTGACAGGAAAGCTGGCCTTCATAGCCAAACTCTTAATGTGACTGCATGAGAGTTTGTTTGGGATACATTTATCCCGGACCTAGTACCGCAGATTTGTCAATTCAGTGGTCTAGGCAAAAATACATACAAGTGCCTACCATGACTCTATGTTATACAGTCATAACTAAACCAAACAAGTGTTATACTGAACTGAATGTATACTAAATCAAACATGCTGTCTATGTCATACTGTCATTACTATTGAGCCATGCTATCTAACAGTTCATCTTAAACAGAATGTATGCTAGTTTATACAGAATATTTGCAGTTTGCAGTAAAAATACAGGCCCAACTAACATTCGAACTATCTTTTTACACCAATGCTATAACATAAACTGATGTTCATTTCTTTATTTCTGCTTCAACTTCAAACTTTCAACAATACATGGTTCAGAGGTTGTGTACCTGGGAATATTTGCAATTGAAGAAGAGGGCAATCAGTAGAGTAACAATGAACAAATGCAGCAGCAGTAACAGCACTAACAGTAGCAGCAGGGCAATATAGCAACAACAACAAGACACAGAAGAGTAGCAACCACAACTCACAAAACAATTGGAGTGAGATCAACCCCATCTAAACCAAACTTTCGAGTAGAACAAATAACAAACAAGTAGACTCAGTTGGGAGAAATCAGTGTTGCACAAAACAGGTCCAGATTTAGTGAAGTCAGAAACAAAAGGAAAGGAAGCAACTTCTAGTTTTGTCTGTCTGAGTTATCAGACAAAAATTCTTTTCCAGTTTTCTGTTTCCAAAAAAATTGAACTCTCAGATGTTCCCTCTTAGTATCTCTCCCTATCTCTGTGTGCTCTGTCTGTGTGTCTCTATCAGTGTGTATTCCAGCTCTCTCTTTCAAAGAATTCCTCACAGTCTAATCTATTTTTCTTTTTCCCCTTTAATTCTGTCTATGTCTCCCTCTCTTTTTCAGCTCTCAAGGTCCAGTGTGTGTATTTTCTTTCCTCTCTAATTCTGTATCTGTCCCCCTCCTCAGTCAGATATCTCCCTTTTATATGCCTTCCTTACCCCTTTTAACAGCCTGTTTAGACTATCACCATACCCCTCCCATGTGCCCTTCCATTTTCAGTTCCACTTTAGCTAATTAAGTATTAAACCCATCAATATTCCCTGGCAGATTTATTCTTTAAAAGGCTTAATATTTCTTAAACTAAAGCAAGGTATGGGGCAGTAGAATACATCTGACAGCATATGCTGTCAAACCATTTTAAAATTAAAAGCCCTTTTATGCAGGAAACAGGCTGTGCACAAAGCACATGAGGTGCACCAATGCACATGCTGTGCATGAGTGCACATGCCCTCCAATTCAGAGTTTAAACCAAACATCTCTTTTACATTACTGATCCAAATCAACAGCTATAAGTAAGCAAAACTAGTTCTTAATTGATTCAGGTAAATGTTCAACAGAAGCAAATCGATTTACTATGCTCAGACAGTTGAAACATATTGACGACACATGTCGACTCGACTATATTAGCATTAACATACACAATCGCAGCCAAAAAATCAGAAATTTAAACAGTATCGATACATGGTTCGAATTATACTGATTAAACAGAGTGGTACTCGAGGAGCCAATTGATCAGTCAAACATTTGGAGCCCAATTATTCGCACAGCATACACACACGCATTATCAGAATAAAGGAGGGATTCAAACAAACACCGTGGTTCAGGCAAAATCAAACAGAAGGTGGTAAAAATTTAAAGACACAAAATCAAAGCATGAACAGACTTTTAACACAATCATATGGGCCAAAACAAATAAAGAAAAGAAAGAACTCACCTTAAACCTTGAAAAATCAAAACCTCAACCCGGACTCAGACAGACCTTTCTTAAGGCTGAACGGACTTTAATCGAAGTGTTTCTCAAATGAGAAACACTTTGATTAAAGTCCATTAGACCTTAACCTCTTCGGTTCGAACGGATATGGACCAGTGACGAAGAACCAACAAGTTCCAAAACTCAGATCTGGGATTCATGCTTCCCTGATCAGATTCGGACCAAACCAAGTATGGTTTGGTCACGAGGGGGGTCTGGGGAGTGTCTGATGTGAAACTGGGGTTAAACTGTGTAGATCGAGTTTTGACTCGAATCTTCAAATGAAGATTCGAGAAGGTGGGGAGGGATTCGAACTACATGGTTGATAGATTTGGGTTCAGGATGGCAAGGGCGTTCTAGGGTGTTAAGGGGAAGGTCACCGGCGTTCATGCCGCCGGCTTCCATGGTGAAGGATACAGGGGCGGCTTTAGGGTTTGATGGGGGATGAGGTTGAAGACGGAGGCTGGGGTATTGGATAGGGGGCAGGGTATGTTAAGGGCTTATATATGGAATGGGTAGGCGGATCTCGACCGTTAGATCAATTTAGATCTACGGTCTGGATCTGATGGCTTAAGTGGAACGGTGTCGCTTCGAGAGTAAGGGGTTTGGGTTGGTCCAGGTGGAAACGGGTCGGGTTTGTTGGTGGGTTACGGGGAATTGATCTTGGCCGTTGATCACTCTGAGATCAACGGCCCAGATCAGGCACGATCCAAACGACGTCGTTTGGACACCCTGGGTACTAAGTGGTCTGGACCGGGCAGGCCTGGGTTTTGGGCATTGTTTGTTTGGGCCAATTTTATTAAATTGGCCCAATCCGGAAGAAGAAGGGGTCCTTTCTCTTTTTTTTTTTTATTTTATTTCTTTTTCTTATTTATTTTAAAACTAACCAAAAAAAATCAAATTAAAATTACATACACACTCAATACAATTATTTGCACACACACTAAAATATTTCAAAATAAGTAAAATTAAACAAAACAAAATCACGGACAAAGATGCTTGTTTATGCTTTTCCATTTAAACCATGTTACGGTTCAGATTATGCATGATACGTACACATTTTTTTGAATTTTGTTTTAATAAAGTAAATAAATAAAAATGGGCCGAAGTCACAAATAAATCAACAAAGTGCCGCACAGAAATCTAAAAATTGTACAGCATGACCAATTTTTATTCTTTTGGAGCGACTGTCACGCAAAAACAAAAATCACGTGCTCACACTAAGGTCTCCTCAAAGTTATCAACAAAAGTGGAGGATAAATTATCCATCCGGTGAGAATCAGAAGGTGGGATAACTGGTGATGACACTGAAATTGTAGAAGAAGACTTAGTTGGGACTGGTGTATCAGCTGCAAATGGAGAAACATCCTGGGAGCTAGAAATAAGTGGAGTTATTTCTACAAAACCAAAGACATCAGAGGGTATAGGGGCAGGAAAAACGAATTTCCTGGTTGAATTGTCCTGGAAGGGAAAAATTGTTTCTCTAAATGTGACGTCTCTATTAATGAAGAATTGTTGTTTCTACAAGTCATATAGGACACATCCTTTTGTAACATTGGAATATCCCTTGAAGACAGCCTTCACAGCCCTTGCACCAAACTTATCACCTCTTGGCAGAACACTAGCATAACAAAGACAACCTAAGGTTCTAAAATGATTAACCATAGGTTTCTGACCATAAAATAGCTCATAAGGTGATTTACCCTGCAAAATGACAGAAGGTAATCTATTGATAATGTAAATAGCAGCCAAAATACAATGCCCCCAAAATTTCAAAGGAATATAGCCTTGAAATATATCTTATGGCTCTTGCAACTTCAAGGATGAGTCTATGTTTTCTCTCAGCCACACCATTCTGCTGAGGAGAGTAGACACAAGTCCTATGATGGGTAATGCCCAATTCCCTCAAGAGTACAATGAATTTAGCATTCACAAACTCACCATCATTATCTAATCTCACAGATTATACAGATGTGCTGAATTGAGTATGCACCATTTTAAAGAAATTTCTCAAGACTAGTAGCACATCACTCTTAAACTTCAATAAGAAAATCCAAGTCACACGAGAGAAATCATCAACCAAAGTTAATAAAAACTTATTACCATCAAAAGTAGGAATGTGATAAGGACCCCATACCTCCAAATGTAATAGTTGAAATACTGCGGTAGTTTTGCTAGTACTTGAAGAAGGAAAAGGCAATCTAGTGTATTTAGCTAAGGGACATATCCCACACTTATTGACTACATTCTTACAATTTTTAATATCTGCTCCAAGCAATTCCCTCATAGCTCCTCCAGAAGCATAAGCCAATCTCATGTGCCACAATGAAGCATCAATATTCTTCTCCTCTGCAGTAACAATTAGTCCTCTGCTTATTGAGCCAGCATCAGAAACAAAGAGATATAAGCCTCATTTCTCTCTACCAATCCCCTTCACCCTCCCACTTGAGAGGTCCTGAAACAAACAAAAGTCAGGGTAAAAGGTAACAGAGCAATGAAGGTCTCTAGTTACTTTTGACACTGACATCAAGTTATACTGAAAATCAGGAACAAATAATACATCCTTCATTATTGCATCTTTCGAAAATAAACAGTCCTCAATATGAGACACTTAAGTCACCTGACCATTTGGCATTTGCACTATTTTACTGCTTAGGGAATCAGCTTTGTGAACAGAATACAACATATCTAAATCAGATATCATATGGTTTGTTGCCCCTATATCTATAATCCAATCCTTCTTTGCTACACTAGCCATAAAAGAATGAATAGTACCTGCCATATTAGCCATATTTTCCTGAGAAGGCTCTTTGTTCAGCATTCTAAGGATTTGATTGTATTGATCAGTAGTAAACACTGGTGGCCTCGGCATCTCATTCAAGGCAGTTGCGTTTCCATCATTATTTCTACCTGCATTAGGTCTAGGAACATTTGGTGCATAATTCCCTGCATTGGCATTGTAGGCAGTTGAGTTGCCATGTCCTTTCTTTATGAACTTGAAGTCCGTAGGATAACCTACTATTTTATAAAAATTCTCTTTATAATGTTCTTTCATCTTACAAAAATCACACTGAATGATCCAATTCTTCTTAGGTTTTGGATAACTGCCTCCTTTTGTGGACAGAAAAGTTGTGGCTTCTGATCTTTCTCCTACCACAGATACATTTGAAAATGATCTGTGACAAAACGTCTCTTCAAAAACAAATTACAAATTTAGAAAAAGCCGATACTTACCTGTAAGCACGTGATTTTTGCCCTATATGAGAATTACTCCCAAAAAATTCAAAAAAATAAAGTAATTTTTCTTGGTGTGCAATTTTGTGATGTTTTGTGATATTTTGGATAATTATTTGTATTTGTCTGTGTTTGTTTATTTGTTAAATTAATAAAAAAAAATACAAAAATATGTCGCATTTGCATGTAGGATTTAATTCTATAATTTTTACTAATTAAATTTGTTTACAAAAAATTAAAAATTACAAAAATAGGCATCGTTTGCATTTTTAGCATTTAATGTCCAAATATACAATTTTATGCTTAATTATTACTTAATTGTGCGTTAATTGTTATTGGGAGTTAATTTGCGCTTTTATAACTTAATTTAGTTCTTAATAATAGTTTAAGTATTTTTATAATTTAGTTTTAGAAAAATAAAAGAAGAAAAGAGAGCGAAAATATAAAGAAAGTCGGAATTAGGCCTCTTCTTCAATTTCAAGCCATAGGCCCAAAAAATGGCCCAATCTTCCCTACGACCCAGTCCATTTCGAACTGGGTCGACCCAGTCCATAACCCAACTCCCCCTCTTCATTTTCATTTTTTCATTTTTACAAAACAAAAACAAAACAAAACAAAAGAAAAAACCAAAAACCCTAAAAAACCTAAGAAACACATCCGCCCCCCCCCTCCCTTTGCTTCATCTTCTCCAACCTCCAACCCCCAACCTCAAGCAGCCATGGCTGTTCCTCCCCCCCCACACAGCCGGCCAAGCTTCCAAGTAAACCCCACTCCACGTTCGTCACCTCCGAACAACCCCTCACCGCCGGACATAACCCCAAACGACCACAGTCCTTTAACACCAAAGCTCAACCACGATTTGTAACGTCGTCCGCTGCTTCACCTTCTTCAGTCGCTGCCCAGCAGCTTTGCTACATCCAAACAGACCCCATGGCTACTGTCTCGTCTTCTCCGGCGTCGAGTTGCTGCCTTAGCTTCGACCTCCATCGCACATGGCTGCCTAGTCGTGGTAGTTTGTTTCCGTCCCCTCCATCATGCTGCTGCTGCTCGTAACCATGGCTGTCTGGTCGTGGTAGTTGTTTCCGTCCCCTCCATCGTGCTGCTGCTACCGTTGCTAGTTCGCCGGAGCTGGGTCGTCGTTGCTGCTGCCGGCGCTGCTGCTTCACGTTCCATGCTTCGGCTCTTGCTTCGTCTTCTTCGTTATGTCAAAGTTTCGTTGGTTTCATTTAGAGTTCGTTCGATGTTCGTCGTTGGTCATTTACGGTTAGTTGTTCTAAGTTTTATTTTTGTCCATATTTTTGTTTGATATTTTCCGAATCCAAACTCGTTAAATGATTCAATTCTTGTCTTGTTAGTTGTTCATCGTTGAAATAATTTTCTAGTGTGTTCATGTGTTTGATTGAATTAATTTTCAGATTTCAAATGATAAATTAATTAAGTGGTTTTCATATTCATTTCATGTTTGTATGAATATTTGTTAGTTTGATGTTTGTTAGATTCAAATTGAAATTTAATTAACTATTTCTTCAATTTGTTTCATGTGTTTATGTATTGTTAGAAATTGTTAATATTGTTAAGTTCAAGCTTAAGTTCATAATTGTTTATTCGTCGATCTTGTTATTTGTCTAAAAAAGAATTTAGTTGTGTTAAAGGAATATATTGATTTAATCGTTTAATCCGTCATGTTTGTTGTGTTAAAATAGATTCATTCATGTTCATACTTTGTTTGGATGTTCTTGAATCCGAAATTTGTATAGCTTGATTTCTTGTTTACCATTTGTGATTATTTCTTGAATTTGTCTCATAAAGTTTAATATAGGAATTGTTGGTTGTAATGTTGTTAGAATTGATTTTAAGTTCAATATGATTGAATTTAGAAATCTAAATATACTTGTTTGTGATAGTTGTTGAATCCGAAAATATGATTGTTTGTTGCTAAAATATTGTTCAATCAAATTTTAGTTGTCCTTTGTTGTTCAATTTGTGTTCATGTGATTTGTTGTTGAAATGTTGTTAAAATCGTGTTCATGTGATATTGTTGTTATGATGTTCATCCGTGTTCATATTGTTGTTTGAACATTGTTAGAAATTGATCATATTGTCTATATTTTGGTTAAGTTTGATTAATTGATGTGTTATAGCTGATGGGTAGTTTGGTAAATTTGTAGTACGTTCAGGGGTAGTTTGGTAATTTCAGTAAGGTCGGAGGGGGGTAGTTTAGGAATTGTACATTTTGAAATTGTTTATTTGAAGCATGGGGGACAAAATGAAATGGGGTGGGTTGTGATATGATTATTTAATATAAAGGGGGGACAAGATTTAATTTAAAGGGGAATCTTGCATTATTTTAAATAAAGCATGGGGGACAAAATATAATGGGGTGGTGTGATATGTTTGTTTAATGTAATGGGGATGAGTGGAAAGATAATGGGTTGGGTAGAGAAAAAGTATTGATTTTAATTAATTAAAAGGTTTATGGGATGTGTTATATATGTGAAGTCTTGAAGACAATAGAGAAAAAATAGGGAGAGAGATACGAAAAAAAATACACACACAGATGGAGAGAAAAATTCCGAAAAATATTTAAGCTTTCAAAATAAAAATAAAACTAAAAAAAAATCTACTGCTTTCTTTCTTTGTTTGAAATTAGCATTAATGGTTGTTGTTTCATTTAAAGCTTAAAGCTTTTGTTTTTGGGATTACTACTCTACCGGTCTGTTACTGGGTTGTTACTGTTGCTGGGTAGTTGTTGCTATTGTACTGTTATTATTGCTGCTGATTCTCATCATCATTTTCTTTTGCTTCCAATATCAGGTACATATCTGAAAATTCATGTCATGAAAAGCTTCAACATGGCAAGTAAATGAAGTTTGATTATAAGGATGTCTTCTACTCATTTAAATTTTATTAGTTTAAGTTTCAGTTTTGTTTTAGTTGGTTAATATAGTATTAAATCAATTGGTAGATTAGTTCTCTTTCTTAATAACAAATGGCTTAGTTATTTTAGGAACGCGATCAACTCATTTCTTTTAATATATGAAATAATGTCAATGATTTTTTACAAAATATAGAGTTAGTGTTTGCAAATATTCGCATAGGCAGAATATAAGAATTGGTTTATTTATCTCAAACCCAATCTTCGTAAGCAAAATTAACCAAACAATTATAACCTCGGACTAAAAACAAGTGGTGTAAAAGAAGGATGAGATTTATAGATTGTAACATTTTAAGTCAAAAAATGTGTAAATAGCGTTTGCTCCAAATATAACAATGAAAATTCTTCAAAAAATATTACTTCATTTATTAAATCAATTGTTTTCCTAAGTTTTATACGCAATTCGCTTTTTGGGTAGATAAATATTGTATTTACCATAAAAATGGTAGTATTAATCACATGTTGTTTATTTTTATTTTATTTTTATTTTACTCTTTAAACTCATGGTTTTGAGGAATATAATTCACACGTAAAAAATATAATTTGCGGTCAACACTTAATGAATTGTGAATTCTTTTCAAGGAATTTAGAGGCATCTCAAATAGTGATTTCTCATGACTCTTACATTTAAAAATAGATGGATGCAATAAACATTTGTAGAGAATTTATATTACTGTCAAGAATATTTGCATAATTAAGGATGCGTTCGCGTGACTTGATTATACTTCTAAAGGCGATTCGGATTATGCGTTCGCGCAACTTCGAGCAAATTTTTAATAAAAAGGGGTTCTTCGGAGATCATCAATATTAATTTCATATAACCTGAGATGTGCAGTTCACTATTTAATCATACAAGAGCGACAGACGTTCTTAATTTTATTTTAAGCACAATTTCAAACTTAAGTCTATTTTTATAAATAAATAAAAATTTCGAAAAAAAATAAATAAATTATATTATCAATATCATTGTGTATACGTATGCGTAACACGATTTTTCACGTTAAAAAATATATAATATATAAAACGGATACACGTATGCGTGATTCGATTCGAAGAAAGGTCCTTAATTACAAGTAGTCTAAATAGAAGCGGTAACAATAAAATTGGGCAATAAATATGCATTTAATAAATCAAAGTCAAATATAATAACAGTTAAGCGACCGTGCTAGAACCACGGAATTCGGAAATGCCTAACACCTTCTTCCGGATTAACAGAATTCCTTATTCAGGATTTCTGGTTCGCAGAATAACAAACAGAGTCATATTCTCCTCGATTCAGGGATTAAAAATTGGTGACTTGGGACGCCTTAAAATTCCCAGGTGGCGACTCTGAAACAAAACAAATAAATCCCGTTTCGACTGTCCTTTAATTGGAAAAACTCCCACGCACCCTCTCGGGTATGTAAAAAGGAGGTGTGACAGCTATGGCGACTCTGCTGGGGATCAATTTACCCAGAACCTCTGGTTCAGGGTTCAAGAATTCGAGCTTAAAATAATTGTTATAGTTGGCTTTATTTATTATCTGATTTTTTAACATGATATATGCCCAATGTGCTAAATGACACTTTTACCGCTTTAATATTATTTGAATTATGAATATATACAACTGCTACGAAACCCCCTTCTTTCTGAGTCTTCTAAATTTTTGGTGCACACGTGCGCGTGGCCCACCTTTCTGTTAAAGTCATACCAAATAAGACGAAGTTGGGACAAGTAACTAGGCCGGGTAGACTTTCGTGCTCCCGGTACGTTGCCCCCGCTTCGGCTCAAACTGTCCGTTTGGGTAAGCCAGGGCTAGATCAATATGCCTCAGGTTTTTTTCTCTTAGAATAACTCAGCTTCATGCTGGATCCCTAGTAGGAGTGATTGTTTGCATCACGTGCATTTGACTTTGGAGACTCAACACAGGGGTTGGGTCTGTCTAGGACAGGTGTACCAAAAAAAATGACCATCCTGATGCATCTTACTTGATGCTACTTGCGCATTTATTTGATCCGGATTTGTGTGTTGACTGACTTTTGAATATCATGAATAATATTTTAAAATTGAAAAAAAAGAAATAGCGGTTAGAGAATTGACTGTTTATTTTTGAAAAAAACAACCAATGCCCAAATACTGTCAAAACTCTGCCGAAATTTTGTGAAAATGAAAAAAAAATGTTTTATTAAAACCAAAGAAAAAATAGAAAAAAATAAATCGTTGTTCTGTCTTATTTTTCAAAAAAATAAAAAAATAAAAAAATATATTTATATATAAAAAGGAAAATAGTTTGTCTTCCCCTGAAAATGACAATGAAAAAGAGTCTTACTTTTAAAATAGTTTTTTTATTCGTTTCTGAAAAATTCAAAATAATAAAATAAAAAGAGTCGCGTTGAAAGTGGTTTTATTATTTGTTGCAAATATATATATATATATATATATATATATATATATATATATATATATATATATATATATATATATATATATATATATATATATATATATATATATATATATATATATATATATATATATATATATATATATATATATATATATATATATATATATATATATATATCTTTATTTGTTGCAAGAATATTTGTCTTGCCAAAAAGTCTAGAAAAGTTTTTTTTAGACTCCCCATTTTTCAAAACAAAAAATCCAAAAATATTTTCCATTATTGACTTCTTTAAGAAAGTCTTTTTAATTATTAAAAATATATATATAAAATAAAACAAATTCGAAAATATTTTCCTTCTTCTTTAAAAGTTGAAAAGAAAATTCAAAATTCAAAAAATATTTTTTTTAGAAAGCATTTTTTTTATTAAAAGGTAAAATTCCAAAAAAATATTTTCTTTCTTCTTAGAATAAGAAAAAACAAAAAGAAAATCTTCCTTTTACTTTTGAAATTCTCAAAGTTCAAATCAAAAGAAAAGGAATTCTTAGAAGTCTTTCTTTCAAAAAGAAAATCAATCAAAAATTCAAAAAAAATATATACTTCATTTCTTCTTTCAAAGCAGTTCTTTTACAAATTCAATAATAATAATTTAAAATTAGTTTACTTACTTTAATCATGACCTGCCCGAACTACGCGGGTTTGATTCTCACCGGATGTGAGATACGTAGGCAACCCTCATCGGGTCCAACCCCCATTTTTGCTAAAATAGCCAAAAACCAATAAATAAATAAAAAACATGTCAAAATTTTAATTTTTTTTCATAAATAAGTCGGGCAGTGTCCAGCCTCCACTTTTTGCTAAAACAAAATAGCCAAAAAAAATATGTCAAATTTTAAGAGTCATAAAGAAGTCGGGTGACGTTGTTTTATCAAGACATAGCCGAATGTTCCCGAATGGGACGCCAGAAGGCCGACTTTGCATAAACAACCACCTTTTGGGTCATGTTTAGGATTTTGGTCTAGTTGACTCACACAGCCTTAAAAATCTTCGTCCCCGAGGCGCTGAAGGGCCGTGTTTGCAACACCAGGTTTTTATTGTAATTTGAAAAAAAAATAAAAATAAATAGTCGGCGGTCAGGTGAATACCGTTTGAATTTTGTCATAATAAGTCGAGCCAGCTTCGGCCGCGTCTTAAACCGTTCTTGCCAAAATAGCCTCAGAGTATCTTTCAGTTGTCGAAAGGCTATTTTCGTAAAAGAACGGACAAGTGTGTAAAGTGTCATAAAATAATCCTCTCCGGCCTCAAAATTTGGACGGGGCCACATTTGCAAAAATAACCGTTTGGTTGCATTTGTCAAACGGAGAAAGGAAGCTGGCCGTTTGTTTTGGAGTTTGTAAAACTTTTGATTATAATATGTGGGTCGTTTGATTTTCAAGTTTGTAGGTCATTTTTAAACCTTTGAAACCCAATATGAAAATTGAAAAAAAAATGATTAGTATTGCTTATCTTTTATTGGTCCGAACTACGCAAGGTCTGATTCATGCGGGGTCATGATACGTAGGCAATCTCCATAAGATTCGACCACAACAAAAAAAAAGCAAAAAAAAAAAGAGAATGAAAAAAAACGAAATGAAAAAAAATGAAAAAAAAAAAAATCGAAAAAAAAAAGAAAAAGAAAAAAAAATGTTGTTAATAATGGGGACCAACAGAGTCCATTCTAACCTGTTTCGCTTTGAATCACAAAGAAAGTTAAGGTGGTTGGTTTGTGGTAAGCCGGAAATACAAGACCCAGAAGCACACTTCGCAGGGATCAGGCTTGATAACAGAAGCACTCGAATCCTATTGGGACTTGTTGACTAAGGTTGATGATATTAAAGCTGATAATGGTCTTGGCAGTATTGATGCGAACGCTCAAGTGGCTAAGATGCCAATTTTGATAAGTTGGGAGGACGCTCCGTTCCTTGGTTAGCAAGAGAGAAGCTTGTGGTGGCTTATTTTGTTGTCATTTCTGTTGTCCGGATTATTCTTAGGGTTGTAATCCGAATATTGTCTTGTGTCAAACCTTCTTATCTTTCCATTTTGTCATATCAGTTTGTTTAAGTTTTGTCAAGGCTGTGTTAGGATTTTATTCTGCTTGTTTTGTTTGTTTTATTATTAAAACCATTTCGCCAGTAGTCTAATACAAAAGCCGGTCTTTTATTATTTCCATTTTTCTTTTGATTAGTCCTTTTATCATTTTTATTCAAGCGCCGATTCTAGTGACATGACATGCGCACACAGTTTGGGCCTAGTCTATAAAGTTAATCATAAAAACCCTGGGAAGGTGATCAAAGCATTTAAAGGAAATAAGAACGGTTTGAGATTATTTGAAGCCCGAGTCATGTGGAACTGGGGCAAGTAAAACACAAAAAAAACCGCTAAATGCAAGATTCACCGAATTGGCATGAGGGTCGTTCATGAGAGTGAGAATGTCGCCCAGCAGTGCTTTAGAGATGACAAATGAAAAGCAAGTGTTTAACGTAATTGTCAAGACCAGCACCGTCGGAAGAGACTATAAATCTATGTTCAATTATGTTGTTTGCACTTGGCATGTTTTGAAGACTGGAATGACGAAGGCATTTTGTTCTGCTACCTAAACATTTTATCCTTCGTTACCCCTTTTGAGCCTTATTTTATTTTCTTTCATACCCCTCGTTCGGAATCAATAGCAACGACTAGGAAATACGAGCCTAGAAGGTAAAAAAAATCAAAAAAAAAAACGAAAAAGAAAAAAAAAAGAAAAATGATAACAAAAAAAAACAAAAGAAAGTCAGAAGAAAAAAGAGGAATTGGGAACTACGTTTGACCTGATTCCTCAAAGAGGATACGTAGGCGCTTCACGGCTCGGTCATAGGGTGCATAGTGTGCATAATGTGCATGGTATGCATGGTGTAATAAATAAAATAAAAAATTTAATAAATAATCCCCAAGCAAGAAACTGGGGCAAGGGTTGCGCTTGTTATAAACAATATGATTTCGAAGGTTGTAATTTTGAACCCCAAATTGATTTGTTTTTTAGCCTTTAATACCCTTTCTTTCTAAGCCTATCCAAAAAACCCACATTACGGTCCAAAGAAAGACTTTCTGATCAGTCTGCAAAAGATGCCAAGTCAGACAAATGAGAGTCTTACCGGCGAACATAACATTCTGTTCCACAGCAGAAAGGACTCTAATCTCCAGCAGAGAGAGTCATACCGGCAACACTCCAAATCCCCAGCTGGAAAGTGATACAAATGAGAGAGTCTTATCGGTGAAAATCTTTACGGACACCATAAGGCGACGCAAGCTGAGAGAAAAACCAAAATGAGAGAGGCTTGATAGTGAAAACCCTTCGGGCACTACAAGTCGAATAAGATTGGGAATCAGATGGGGAATCGCCAAGTCAAGGGAAGATCTCGAAAGACGATTGATGACGAAGGATAGGCCACATATGCATGTCATAACCATTAGAGTCGGTATTTGCGTTTGATAGGTTTTTGTTTATAGTTTCTTTTGTTAAAGAGTCATCTTTTTCCTTTGTCCTTTTATTCTGTTCCCTTTTATCTTTTCCTTTCATAGAAATTTTCCCAATAGAGTCTGTTTGGTCAAGACCAGTGGGAAATGACTTCAAAGTAGACCATCAGCTTTCCAAGATAAGATCTGACTAGTACATCCAAGTGATATAGTCAGTAAGGAACAAGCGTGAGGCCAGTGTCAAGAAAGATATCCCCAGCAAAAGGATTGACGAGTGTCAAGAGGGATATCCTTGCCGAAATCAAAGGTTATTAAACCTCAAGACCAGAGCCCGTGGACAAAACAAGAAAAACAATAAGCATGATTTGGGAAATTCATGCGAGACTAAAAGGTCGGGAAAATGCAAGTTTCCGAGCCATGCCACGAAAGAAGAGGGATATCCCCAGCAGAAAAGGATTATCCCCAGCAAATAATATCATCCCCAACAAGTTGTGGAACGCAGAGCAAGGAAGGAGAAAGGGAAAAGCCATCCCCAGTAGGAGTATCACAACCAACCACCGTTTTTTTTAAACTAACAAATTTTGTTTAATTTGAAACAGGTAAAAGAAATGACATTGATGTCGGAAAATGCATGCCATAAGGGAGACTGTCAAGCTGGGGCAGAAAATTTTCCTTTCATTTGGAAAATTTTCTGGAAGTCAGATACCCATTCAGGGTAAAATGAATATAGCACCAGTCTCAAGGGAAGTGGTCTTTGAACCAGTTTTACCCCCAGCATAACAAATTTTAATAAAAGAAGTTGTTCCCCAACAGACAGAACAAAAGGATGACATTTGTGCTCAGAAAAGCAAAAACCATTATCATCCCCAGCAGCTTCCACAAGAATGAAGCATCGATTTGAAGGGATAAAATTCCCCAACAACGTTATCCTCAACGACGTTATCCCAAGAAGATAACACTTTTATCCCCAGCAGTGTTGAGAGAAAATAAATTCTGAAAAAAAAAATTGAATTTGAAGGAGGGGAAGAAAGAAAACTACCGCAGTGGTATTATCCCCAGCAAGCAATAACAAAGCAGCGCGAAGGAAGGAGAAAAGAAAAGAAGGAATTACGAAGGTAAGTTTCTCAAATCATTGATCTTTACATTTTTCTCCTAGGATAAAAAGTCCTAGTCTGATGAATTTCCCTCCCGATACAATCTTGGTCTGATGAAATTGTTCTCCCAAGATAAAATCTTAGTCGGATGAATCTTTCTCCTAAGATCACAACAAAATGGACCTAGTCTGACGATTTATCTCCTAGAGTCAAAATCTTGGTCTGATGAAATTGTTCTCCCAAGATAAAATCTTAGTCGGATGAATCTTTCTCCTAAGATCACAACAAATGGACCTAGTCTGACGATTTATCTCCTAGAGTCAAAATCTTGGTCTGATGAAATTGTTCTCCCAAGATAAAATCTTAGTCGGATGAATCTTTCTCCTAAGATCACAACAAGTGGACCTAGTCTGACGATTTATCTCCTAGAGTCAAAATCTTGGTCTGATGAAATTGTTCTCCCAAGATAAAATCTTAGTCGGATGAATCTTTCTCCTAAGATCACAACAAATGGACCTAGTCTGACGATTTATCTCCTAGAGTCAAAATCTTGGTCTGATGAAATTGTTCTCCCAAGATAAAATCTTAGTCGGATGAATCTTTCTCCTAAGATCACAACAAGTGGACCTAGTCTGACGATTTATCTCCTAGAGTCAAAATCTTGGTATGATGAAATTGTTCTCCCAAGATAAAATCTTAGTCGGATGAATCTTTCTCCTAAGATCACAACAAAATGGACCTAGTCTGACGATTTATCTCCTAGAGTCAAAATCTTGGTCTGATGAAATTTTTCTCCCAAGATAAAATCTTAGTCAGATCAATCTTTCTCCTAAGATAAGATATCAAATCCTAGTCTGATGAATTTTCTCCTAGGATAATAATTAAAAAAAAATGAAAAAAATATTGAAGAAGAAATCAGGCGTCCACCTGGAGAATGAGGATGAAGAATTAAAGAAGAAGTCAGGCGTCCACCTGGAGAATGAGGATGAAAAATTGAAGAAGAAATCAGGCGCCCACCTGGAGAACAAGGGAAAACAGTTGAATTATCAGAAGTCAGGCGTCCACCTGGAGAACAAGGAAGAACAGTTGAAGTATCAGCAATCAGGCGTCCACCTGGAGAACGAGGATGAAGAATTTAAGAAGAAGTCAGGAGCCCACCTGAAGAATAGAATGACGATATATTGGTTGAAGTCAGGAGCCCGCCTGAAGAGGGGAATGGCGATTATTTTCAAAGTTGTTGTCAGGAGCCCGCCTGAAGAGAGGAAAGGCATTTTTAAAAGTTGTTGAAATCTTGCCAACATAAAGAAAGGAATGGCGATGTATGGTTTGAAGTCAGGAGCCCGCCTGAAGAGAGGAAAGGTAGTTTTTTAAAAAAAAGTTGTTGAAATCTTGCCAACCTAAAGAAAGGAATGGCGATGTATTGGTGGAAGTCAGGAGCCCGCCTGAAGAGAGGAATGACGAATTATTTTCAAAGTTGTTGTTGAAGTCAGGAGCCCGCCTGAAGAGAGGAATGACATTCATTTTTGTTGTTGAAGTTGGGACCCCGCCCATAGAACAGAGGCATACATTTCAGTCTTTAATTTTCAAGTATTGAACTTGGGAGCCCGCCCAGATAACAGAGGCATACATTTCAAGTCTTTAATTTTCAAGTATTGAAGTTGGGAGCCCGCCCAGATAACAGAGGCATACATTTCAAGATCAAGTCAGAGAACAATAAAACAGAGGGTTACAATAGGAATCCCCAGCAGGAAACAATAAAATTCCCCGGCACCGGGAAGCAGAAGGTTGCAACAAGAGGTCACAGCACAAACTCAAGTGCATGTGTCAAAAGAAGAAAAGTACCGGAAGAAATGCAAGCAGACAAGGAAGCAAGGCAACAAAAACAAATTGTACTCTAGCCTAGCTTCTTGTTTTCTTTTAAGCACGTTGTAACAAGGAGATCGGTAAGCAGTAGTAATAGCATGCAACAACAGTAACAGTGCAGTCCAACGGTAGTCCCAGCTACCAAAGTTTCCCGAACTACATTGACCTGATTCCTGTTTAGCCCAGGATATGTAGGAAACCTTTGAAGCAAAGGTTCGGTCAAATCTTTTTCAAAAAAATGCTTCAACGGAGTACTCGAATGGGAAAAAATCGCTCGCTTTATCTTTGCACGAAAACCCTTCGTGTCTTCGGGCAAAGAGGGGCAGCTGTAAGCACGTGATTTTTGCCCTATATGAGAATTACTCCCAAAAAATTCAAAAAAATAAAGTAATTTTTCTTGGTGTGCAATTTTGTGATGTTTTGTGATATTTTGGATAATTATTTGTATTTGTCTGTGTTTGTTTATTTGTTAAATTAATAAAAAAAAATACAAAAATATGTCGCATTTGCATGTAGGATTTAATTCTATAATTTTTACTAATTAAATTTGTTTACAAAAAATTAAAAATTACAAAAATAGGCATCGTTTGCATTTTTAGCATTTAATGTCCAAATATACAATTTTATGCTTAATTATTACTTAATTGTGCGTTAATTGTTATTGGGAGTTAATTTGCGCTTTTATAACTTAATTTAGTTCTTAATAATAGTTTAAGTATTTTTATAATTTAGTTTTAGAAAAATAAAAGAAGAAAAGAGAGCGAAAATATAAAGAAAGTCGGAATTAGGCCTCTTCTTCAATTTCAAGCCATAGGCCCAAAAAATGGCCCAATCTTCCCTACGACCCAGTCCATTTCGAACTGGGTCGACTCAGTCCATAACCCAACTCCCCCTCTTCATTTTCATTTTTTCATTTTTACAAAACAAAAACAAAACAAAACAAAAGAAAAAACCAAAAACCCTAAAAAACCTAAGAAACACATCCGCCCCCCCCCTCCCTTTGCTTCATCTTCTCCAACCTCCAACCCCCAACCTCAAGCAGCCATGGCATGGCTGTTCCTCCCCCCCCACACAGCCGGCCAAGCTTCCAAGTAAACCCCACTCCACGTTCGTCACCTCCGAACAACCCCTCACCGCCGGACATAACCCCAAACGACCACAGTCCTTTAACACCAAAGCTCAACCACGATTTGTAACGTCGTCCGCTGCTTCACCTTCTTCAGTCGCTGCCCAGCAGCTTTGCTACATCCAAACAGACCCCATGGCTACTGTCTCGTCTTCTCCGGCGTCGAGTTGCTGCCTTAGCTTCGACCTCCATCGCACATGGCTGCCTAGTCGTGGTAGTTTGTTTCCGTCCCCTCCATCATGCTGCTGCTGCTCGTAACCATGGCTGTCTGGTCGTGGTAGTTGTTTCTGTCCCCTCCATCATGCTGCTGCTACCGTTGCTAGTTCGCCGGAGCTGGGTCGTCGTTGCTGCTGCCGGCGCTGCTGCTTCACGTTCCATGCTTCGGCTCTTGCTTCGTCTTCTTCGTTATGTCAAAGTTTCGTTGGTTTCATTTAGAGTTCGTTCGATGTTCGTCGTTGGTCATTTACGGTTAGTTGTTCTAAGTTTTATTTTTGTCCATATTT
Source organism: Nicotiana tabacum (assembly GCF_000715075.1). Lineage (NCBI taxonomy): Eukaryota > Viridiplantae > Streptophyta > Magnoliopsida > Solanales > Solanaceae > Nicotiana > Nicotiana tabacum. The sequence continues at coordinate 212,091,681 of NC_134082.1, read as the reverse complement.
TTGTTTGATATTTTCCGAATCCAAACTCGTTAAATGATTCAATTCTTGTCTTGTTCGTTGTTCATCGTTGAAATAATTTTCTAGTGTGTTCATGTGTTTGATTGAATTAATTTTCAGATTTCAAATGATAAATTAATTAAGTGGTTTTCATATTCATTTCATGTTTGTATGAATATTTGTTAGTTTGATGTTTGTTAGATTCAAATTGAAATTTAATTAACTATTTCTTCAATTTGTTTCATGTGTTTATGTATTGTTAGAAATTGTTAATATTGTTAAGTTCAAGCTTAAGTTCATAATTGTTTATTCGTCGATCTTGTTATTTGTCTAAAAAAGAATTTAGTTGTGTTAAAGGAATATATTGATTTAATCGTTTAATCCGTCATGTTTGTTGTGTTAAAATAGATTCATTCATGTTCATACTTTGTTTGGATGTTCTTGAATCCGAAATTTGTATAGCTTGATTTCTTGTTTACCATTTGTGATTATTTCTTGAATTTGTCTCATAAAGTTTAATATAGGAATTGTTGGTTGTAATGTTGTTAGAATTGATTTTAAGTTCAATATGATTGAATTTAGAAATCTAAATATACTTGTTTGTGATAGTTGTTGAATCCGAAAATATGATTGTTTGTTGCTAAAATATTGTTCAATCAAATTTTAGTTGTTCTTTGTTGTTCAATTTGTGTTCATGTGATTTGTTGTTGAAATGTTGTTAAAATCGTGTTCATGTGATATTGTTGTTATGATGTTCATCCGTGTTCATATTGTTGTTTGAACATTGTTAGAAATTGATCATATTGTCTATATTTTGGTTAAGTTTGATTAATTGATGTGTTATAGCTGATGGGTAGTTTGGTAAATTTGTAGTACGTTCAGGGGTAGTTTGGTAATTTCAGTAAGGTCGGAGGGGGTAGTTTAGGAATTGTACATTTTGAAATTGTTTATTTGAAGCATGGGGGACAAAATGAAATGGGGTGGGTTGTGATATGATTATTTAATATAAAGGGGGGACAAGATTTAATTTAAAGGGGAATCTTGCATTATTTTAAATAAAGCATGGGGGACAAAATATAATGGGGTGGTGTGATATGTTTGTTTAATGTAATGGGGATGAGTGGAAAGATAATGGGTTGGGTAGAGAAAAAGTATTGATTTTAATTAATTAAAAGGTTTATGGGATGTGTTATATATGTGAAGTCTTGAAGACAATAGAGAAAAAATAGGGAGAGAGATACGAAAAAAAATACACACACAGATAGAGAGAAAAATTCCGAAAAATATTTAAGCTTTCAAAATAAAAATAAAACTAAAAAAAATCTACTGCTTTCTTTCTTTGTTTGAAATTAGCATTAATGGTTGTTGTTTCATTTAAAGCTTAAAGCTTTTGTTTTTGGGATTACTACTCCACCGGTCTGTTACTGGGTTGTTACTGTTGCTGGGTAGTTGTTGCTATTGTACTGTTATTATTGCTGCTGATTCTCATCATCATTTTCTTTTGCTTCCAATATCAGGTACATATCTGAAAATTCATGTCATGAAAAGCTTCAACATGGCAAGTAAATGAAGTTTGATTATAAGGATGTCTTCTACTCATTTAAATTTTATTAGTTTAAGTTTCAGTTTTGTTTTAGTTGGTTAATATAGTATTAAATCAATTGGTAGATTAGTTCTCTTTCTTAATAACAAATGGCTTAGTTATTTTAGGAACGCGATCAACTCATTTCTTTTAATATATGAAATAATGTCAATGATTTTTTACAAAATATAGATTTAGTGTTTGCAAATATTCGCATAGGCAGAATATAAGAATTGATTTATTTATCTCAAACCCAATCTTCGTAAGCAAAATTAACCAAACAATTATAACCTCGGACTAAAAACAAGTGGTGTAAAAGAAGGATGAGATTTATAGATCGTAACATTTTAAGCCAAAAAATGTGTAAATAGCGTTTGCTCCAAATATAACAATGAAAATTCTTCAAAAAATATTACTTCATTTATTAAATCAATTGTTTTCCTAAGTTTTATACGCAATTCGCTTTTTGGGTAGATAAATATTGTATTTACCATAAAAATGGTAGTATTAATCACATGTTGTTTATTTTTATTTTATTTTTATTTTACTCTTTAAACTCATGGTTTTGAGGAATATAATTCACACGTAAAAAATATAATTTGCGGTCAACACTTAATGAATTGTGAATTCTTTTCAAGGAATTTAGAGGCATCTCAAATAGTGATTTCTCATGACTCTTACATTTAAAAATAGATGGATGCAATAAACATTTGTAGAGAATTTATATTACTGTCAAGAATATTTGCATAATTAAGGATGCGTTCGCGTGACTTGATTATACTTCTAAAGGCGATTCGGATTATGCGTTCGCGCAACTTCGAGCAAATTTTTAATAAAAAGGGGTTCTTCGGAGATCATCAATATTAATTTCATATAACCTGAGATGTGCAGTTCACTATTTAATCATACAAGAGCGACAGACGTTCTTAATTTTATTTTAAGCACAATTTCAAACTTAAGTCTATTTTTATAAATAAATAAAAATTTCGAAAAAAAAATAAATAAATTATATTATCAATATCATTGTGTATACGTACGCGTAACACGATTTTTCACGTTAAAAAATATATAATATATAAAACGGATACACGTATGCGTGATTCGATTCGAAGAAGGGTCCTTAATTACAAGTAGTCTAAATAGAAGCGGTAACAATAAAATTGGGCAATAAATATGCATTTAATAAATCAAAGTCAAATATAATAACAGTTAAGCGACCGTGCTAGAACCACGGAATTCGAAAATGCCTAACACCTTCTTCCGGATTAACAGAATTCCTTATTCAGGATTTCTGGTTCGCAGAATAACAAACAGAGTCATATTCTCCTCGATTCAGGGATTAAAAATTGGTGACTTGGGACGCCTTAAAATTCCCAGGTGGCGACTCTGAAACAAAACAAATAAATCCCGTTTCGACTGTCCTTTAATTGGAAAAACTCCCACGCACCCTCTCGGGTATGTAAAAAGGAGGTGTGACAGTCATAAGGATTTGACTCCTTGCCTGCTCATAATTCTTATTAAGTCCCATCAGAAATTGCATTAGCTTTTGCCTATGTAAATGTTCATTGAAATCCTTAGATCTCCTACAGTCACAGCGTGGAGAAGTCATGCTTTCGTACTCATCCCATAACTCTTTGAGTATGGTAAAATATACAAAACACTGATTGTTCTTTGATAAAGTGCTGCAATCTCTTTGTGGAGCTGATAAACCCTAGATGCGTTGACTTTATCAAAATGCTCTCTCAGATCTTCCCAGGCACGTTATGCATCTTTTGTATACACTATGCCTGCTAATAATTCCTTCGAAACAGAACTCATTATCCATCCAAGCACAATTGCGTTGTACTTATCCCACTGATGACCTAGATCCTTCTCAAAATCCTCTCTTTTCAGAGTTCCATCGATCAACCCTAATTTGTTCTTTCCTAACAACTGGATTCGCATCGCACGACTCCAAATAGAGTAATTTTCAGTTCCGATCAACTGAATTGAGACTATTGGCACTCTGGTAGTGTCTGAAGGATGAAGATAAAAAATATGATTGTGGTCGAGATCTAGTTTCGCCATTGTTGAGATCGAAGAATTTTCGAGATCGGATTCTACCATCGAACAATTGACAGCAAATCGAAGATAATTGGCTCACAATTATGGCTAAAAGCTCTGATACCATATCATGTTTGAATAAGATCAACAATGGAGATCCCTAGATTTGGAGAAGAGAGATGGAGAGAACAATAGCGCACATGCAAGCTCTGTATATTGATAAGCAGAAAAATGTTCTGAATAAATATGACAACTGTACATCCACTAACTACTTATATGAAAGCTAATAGTGTTAACTAACTCCTAATGACAGCTAACATAATTAACCGACTATACTGCTATTTACAATTATACCCTTGACTAAGTAACACCTTCTTCTACAAAAACTTGCACTGTGTATATAGATAAAATATTACATCTTAGAGGTATATAACACATATTGAATACATTTTCTTGGGATTTTTTCCACTTATTTAAAATTTGAATACCCTTTTGGAAAAATTCCTAGCTTCGCCACTACGAGGGATAATTTCTCTAGTGACAAAGTTAATATACCATGAATAATCAAGTTTTGGTTTAAGTCATCAAAGAGAGAAAAGAAAAAGTCCAATGACATGAGGAGATAGTATTTCTTGGGGGATTTTTACCTAACTATACTATACTAGAAATCTAATTACCACCTTTATTTAGGTTCCTTATTAATTACTTTGTATATCTATATTTACTAGTTATATACAAAACCATAAAAAAGAAGAAATTCAAGATCCATTAAATCTAGCCTATCAGTTGCATGACACTCAACCCCCATTTTCAATAATCCCCCCTACATTTAAGATTCTTTCCTTTTTCAAAGGATTACAAAAACATCTTTTCTCTTTCTTAACAATTACCCAAAATTGTTCTTACCCACAGTAAGAAATTTGGCTTACCCATTGTTATCCAAAATCTTACTTACTCAAAATCTCGCTTACCCACTGTTATCCCCCCAAAATTGCAGATTCTTTTCCTCTTCCAAAGCTTTTGAAATTTAATTTCTCTCTTTCTTACTAATCACCCAAAATCTCTATTTCTTATTAATACAATGCAGACGAAATTTGAACTATTGCGCTAGAATTAAGTTGTGATAAATTTTGAATCTTGTTTTCTTTCTTTCTAAAATCTTTATTGTATTTGACTTGTATATGATACATCAATACCCAAAACAATAGTTGATACAATACTAATACAGTTATAATACGATTATATTAAATTTTTAGTGTAGAATTGTGATTGAAACTTGAAGAAGATGAAGATCATAATTGTATCACAAATTTTCAAAAATGTATCGCGATTGTATTATAACTGTATATGTATCATAATTGTTGCACGAATTGTATTATAAATGTATGATAATTGTATATTCATTGTATATTATTATATACAGTTGTGAGTCCGTGATGATTTTCACAATTTATATCACAAATATGATAATTGTATATTGATTTATTAGTATTGTATCATGTATTATTTTGGATATTAATGTACCTGATACAAGTTAGATACATTGTGATACAAGTATGATACATTTATGTTTTAGGTATTGATGTATCCGATACAATTCAAATATAATTATGAATACAATTATCATACAATTATTATCATATAATTTCTAAATATCTTTTAATAATATAAAGTTGTCGGAAATGGTGGGAAAAGAGAAGATGGAGATTCTGGCTAGATTAAGGGATTTTGATGTAAAAAAAATAAGAGAGAAGAGGAAAGGAAAAAAAAGAAAATGATGTAATTGAACCCCTTAATTAAAGGCAATAATAATGGGGTGAGAGCCTTTTAATAAGCAATGTATATAATTTGTAAAGAAAATATAAATACTTATTAAAAACTGTAAAACATAGAGAATATAGGTAAATAAGTTTCTAATATAATATAGCTAGGTAAAAATTGTAAGCACATGATTTTTGCCCTATATGAGAATTACTCCTAAAAAATCCAAAATAAAATAATTTTCCTTGGTGTGCAATTTTTAGAATTTTTGTGACATTTTTTGGATAATTATTTGTATTTGTCTGTGCATGTTTATTTGTTAAATTAATAAAAAATAAAAAATATGTCCATTTTGCATGTAGGATTTAATTCTACAATTTGTTAGTAATTAAGTTTGTTTACAAAAAATGAAAATTACAAAAATAGGCATCTTTTGCATTTTTAGCATTTAATGTCCAAATATACAATTTTATGCTTAATTATCACTTAATTGTGCGTTAATTGTTATTGGGAGTTAATTTGCTCTTTTATAACTTAATTTGGTTCTTAATAATAATTTTAGTTAATTTAGTTTTAGAAAAATAAAAGAAGAAAAGAGAGCAAAAATACAAAGAAAAATCGGATTGGGCCACTTCTACAATTTCAAACCACAGGCCCAAAAAATTGTCTAACCTTCCCCATGACACGGTCCATTCTACACCGGGTCGACCCGGTCCGCCCCATAACTAAACCATCCGCCCAACCCCCTCCCATTTTTCATGTTTTCTTGTTGAAACCCAAAAACAAACCCTAAAACTAAAAACACCTGCCCCCTTCATCTTCTTCTTCTCTAAAACAACCCCTCCACCTTCAACGCTACCATGGCCGCCTTCGTTACTTCCCTTCCACCTCACGACCAGCTTCTTCTCCTTCACGCCACTGCTGCTCCTTCTGCTTCACCATCCAAACGCTTCGTCTTCTTCGTCTTCCTCGTCGCACAGCCCCGCCATGGACGACCACCAGCTCGTCGACGTGAGCTGCTGCTGCGCGCAGTTTCGACGCGTGCGTTTCGTCGCCCATAACCCTGCACAACATCTCCAAACCCAAAAGCCAAGCAGGTTGCTTCCTTCTTCATCGTCGAGCTCGAGCTCGAGCTCCCATGGCTGTTTTCCTCGACGACGTCCAAAGAAACTTCATGGCTGCTTTTGCTATGTCCAAAGAAACCCAGTTGCTGCGTCTTCGTTCATCGGCTTCGTCCAGTTCGAGCCCTACTGACCACTGCTTCCGCGTATGCTTTTGCCTTCTGCTTTCAAGCTTCTTCGCGCAAGCAAACCAAACGCACCCCCAGCTGCTTCTGTTTCATCACTACTGCTTCGGCGTCAACTTCTTAAATTCGTGTTCGTCGTCGTTTGTTCGAGCTTTGGTCGAGGCTCGTCAAAACAGTCCGTACATATTTCGTTTCGATCCGGTTAGTAGATTTTGAGTTTTATTTTGTCCGTATTTTGTTTTGATATTCTCGGATCTAAAAATCGATAAATGTTCGATCCTTGTTTTGTTCATGTCTATCATTTGAATTAATTTTTTAGTTTGTTCATGTGTTTTGTCGAATTAATTTTCAGATTTCAAATGGAAATTTAATTAGTTGTTTTTTCATGTTTATTTCATGTTTGTTTTATTGTTTAGGTAAAAATTTGTTAGTTTAATGTTTGTTAGATTCAAATTGAAATTTAATTGATTATTTCTTCAATTTGTTTCATGTTGTTATGTATTTTCCAGAAATTATTAATGTTGTTTGAGTCATTTAATCCGTCATGTTTGTTGTTTAAAAAATAGATTTAGTTCATGTTCATCTTTGTTTGAAGTTCATCCAGTAATTTAATTTGAGTTTGTTTTGCTTTTTGATTTGTTGATTTAGTTTGAATCATGTATTTGTATTGTTAATATTGTTGTTTCATTGCTCATCCATTTTTGGTCTAAGTTAACCAGGATTGGTTCCCGATATGGTTAATTTATTTCCATTAATTTGGAGTTGTGTTGTTCATCTGTGTTCATATGATTTGTTCGAAGATTGTTGAGAAATTGGTCATCTTGGCTATATTTTGATTAAGTTTTGATTAATTGTTTGTTTAGAGCTGATGGGGGTAGTTTGGTAAATTGCAGTACGTGCAGGGGTTAAAATGGTAATTGCAATAAGGTCGGAGGGGTAATTTGGTAATTGAACATTTATTGTAATTCTTTATGCTAAGCATGGGGGACAAAATATAATGTGGTGGGATTTGATATAATTGTTTAACATAATGGGGGACAAGACAAAATGTAATGGGAGGGAATATTGTAATTGTTTATGTTAGGCATGGGGGACAAAATATAATGGGGTGTGAGTGATATAATTGTTTAATATAATGAGGGACAAGACATAGTGTAGTGGAGTGGGAATAATGTGATTATTTATGTTAAGCATGGGGGACAAGGGTTTAAAATAAAGAAAACATTAAGTAGTGGGGACAAAGCATGCAATTGAGGGAATATTTGGGGTTGGGGATTCAAGACTAGGGTCTTGTTATAAATAGAGTCATTTTGACACATTCTTGGAGGACTTGAACATTAAAAGAGACAAGACTTGAGAGAAAAAAAACTTAGACTAAAACTTGAAAGATTTTTTAGGATTATTTTGAGAGAGGAACACATTCTGAAAATCGGAAAAGAGTGTGATAGAGTTTAAAAAGAGAAAACAAAAACAAAGTGAGAAACGAGTTTAGTTTCGGGTTTTAATAAACGCGTGGTTTGTTGCTGTTTAGTTGGTTTACAAACTTTGGGTTCGTTCTATCTGAGTTGTTCGGTTTTTCTTCAAAGTTTTCTGGGCCTTGAATCTGATTCGAATTGCTGCTGTTGGGTTGATGTTGTTGCTGTGTATTTACACTACTACTGCTTCTACTGATCTTCATCTTCTTTCCTTGCTTTCCCAAATACCAGGTACACAAACTGATACACTGGTTCATCTTGTAAGCCACTCGAGGCATGAATGCAAACAAATGAGAAAGATTTGAAGTTGTAATTTAATGTAGTCTTTTCTTTCTTTTACTGTCTGTATGTAGAATGTTCTATGCGTTGCCATGCAAGCTCCTTAAACAACTCACTTTTGAAACTTAACCATAATAACTCGAAAGTATGTAAATAAAGTAGGACCTTATCTTCATTTATTTTAGAAAACAAAAAAAAAATAGAAAATGTAGTCATGCTAAGATTATCCTTTTAAAAAATAATGAGACGAGCCTCGCCCAATAAAAATGCAAATTGCGGGGCCCTCAATAATTGATCATAATAAATACTTAGAATTTGGGATGGACTGTTTAGCGGATTTCACTGTCTTTCCTAAAGATAATAACGCGTTAGACTCTTTAGGCGCGACTTAATTAAATTACATTCTTAAATTCGGGTGCGCATTTATGTGACCCAAATTCAAATCTCAACGGAGTCGAAATGTGTTAACAACTACGTGTGCATTGATTGTGACGTGGTTCGAGATGCATTTCCACGACGTTGCAATTCTATAAAAATAAATGATAATAATAAAAGCGGTTTAAACTTAATAAAAGCACATAAGTCACAACATGTATTTAAATCAGATATTTAGCCATTATAACAATTTAAGCGACCGTGCTAGAACCACGGGATTCGAGGGTGCCTAACACCTTCAATCGGGTCAACAGAATTCCTTACTTAGAATTTCTGGTTCGCAGACTTCAGTTGGAAAAGTCCAAAATTTCCTCGATTCGGGATTCAAGATAAACCGGTGACTTGGGACACCAAAAACCAAACCTTTCCCAAGTGGCGACTCTGAATTAAATAAATAACCTCATTTCGAATATTGTCACTTAAATTAAAAAAACTCTCCTCGCGCATTTAACCCTTCGAGGCGGGCGCGCAAAAAGGAGGTGTGACAAAAATAGCATTTCTTGGTGTGATAAAAGAAGAAAAAGAAGTAGATCACAACCAAAAAGGAAGGAAAAAAAAGTAGAAAAACAAACAAAATAAAATGATTTTTCCTTTAGAAGCCTTTGTGTCCTCGATAAAATATTAAATTAATATTAAAACTATTATTAAAACAATCGTATAAGGCCAAAAGTAGAAAATTAAAATAAAACAAATGCAGTTCAATAAGAACAACATCTTTTTGTCTTTTTAAGGAGCGCAAACCAACAGTCCAAGCCTGAAAATAGTACTAAATATTCCTACTTATTAGAAGAGGGAACACAGGCACCTCTCCGTTGACATGTCTGCTTGTTGACGGGGGCAGTTTAGGAATTTCACTATTTGTATGCTTTAGGCTATTGTACTATATAGCATTATCACTTGGACACATTTGATGAGATTGCAGAAAGTATACCGGCCCCATTCCACGCGTTCATAGCAGTAGGCACTTCTTGTTCACTTTGGATGTTCCAACGTCACACCTAGCAGTATTATATACCCCTAAATTTTCACTTTATTACTTTAGATGACCTTGATTTTGTGTGAAGTAAGTAAACTTGGGGAATCCGTTGTTCAATCATGTTAAATAGTACATAGCATTTCTTTTTTGCTGTCTTTTCCAGCTATAATTTAGATTTTTATGTTGCTTGTAGTTATTTTGCAAAGTCTTAATGGATGAAAATGTTTAATTATTTTTTTTGCTGTTCAAAAACATTATTATACAGTTTAAGGTCAATTTTGATTGGAGTACAGAAAATTATTTTCTGCAATAGATTGTAGAAAATTTATCAAAAATAAACAAGATACCTAAAATACTGGAAGCAATATAAGATATTTTATTTGGAGTAAAAAAAGTTTTTTTTTATAATAGATTATAGAAAATGTATCAAAACAAAACAACACGCAAACTTAATATTCTAGAAGCAACACAAGATATTTATTCCAAAAAAAAGTTAATAAATTTATTCAATAATTTATATAAAAGTAAAATGAACTAGGCACAAAATAGTGATATGGAAAAAATCTAAAATAATTGATAAGCAGGCAAAGTTTAATAGTTTAAAATCAAGTATTATCAGGCACCGTGATTATAATTGGTGCAAATTTTAGTTTGTTTACATTGATATTGATGAAAAATTCCTTAATCAATTATAAGAAAGGCATTTACATTATGCTAACAAATTTATAAAAATGGAGCAAAAGCTTAGGAAATTTTTGCAGAAGGTTTAAGAGAAAAGGAAGGATTGAATTGGGATCCAGAAGGCAGTAATTGAGTTATTAAAAAGAAGAAGAAAAAAGCAATAATTTCTTTTTTTTTAAAATGACGCCCTAAACAAATATTGGGGAGTAATACCTGTAAGCACGTGATTTTTGCACTATGAAGGAATTACTCCCAAAAAATTTAAAATAAAACAATTTTCCTTTGTGTGCAATTTTTTGAATTTTTGTGGTATTTTTTGGATAATTATTCGCATTTGTCTGCGCATGTTTATTTGTTAAATTAATAAAAAATACAAAAATATGTCGCATTTGCATTTAGGATTTAATCCTACAATTGTTAGTAATTAAGTTTGTTTTACAAAAAATGAAAATCACAAAAATAGACATCTTTTGCATTTTTAGCATTTAATGTCCAATTGTACAATTTCATGCTTAATTATTACTTAATTGTGTGTTAATTGTTATTGGGAGTTAGTTTGCGCTTTTATAAATTAATTTAGTTTCATATGATAATTTAAGGATTTTTAGAATTTAGTTTTAGAAAAATAAAAGAAGAAAAGAAAACAAAAATGTAAAGAAAATCGGAATTGGGCTCTTCTTCAAATTCAAGCCACAAGCCCAAAAAATACCCAACCTTCCCCATGACCCGGTCCATAACCCAAAGACCCAACTCCCCCTCTTCATTTTTCATTTTTTCAATTTTTTTACCAAAAACAAAACACACCCGCCCCCTCCCTCTTCTTCTTCTCCAAACTCCAAAACACACACAACCATGGCTGCCCACCGCTGCTTCGTCATCTTCTTCGGCACGCAGCGAACCAGTCCAAAACGAGCTTCACCTCTGGCGACTATGGCTGCCTCCCCCGCGACTGCCTTCGAACCAACACCTCCCCCTCGTTGCTTCACCACTGTCACGTCCAGCAGCTCGACCAGTCCATCGTCGATGACCATCCTCGCACCATGGACGACCCAGCTCTCCAGTCGTTTCTGCTGCTGCTTCCATGCTACCAGACGACCACCAGCTCCTCTATTGACGGACTGCCCAGCATGTTCAGCAGTAGCAGCTGCTACTGCTTCACCAACGTTCATGGTTGCTCCTCCTCCTTCGTTCTTCATCCAAACAACCAAACGACCCTACTGTTCGTCGCGCGAGCTGCCAGGCTTCACCTGCCTCGTCGTCGAAGCCATGAACGATGCACCACGCTGACCACCACGTTGCTCCACCATAACACCATCGATGACCACTACGTTGTTGCTGCTGCGTTTTCTTCACTTCCATGGTTGCTGCGGCGTTTCCTTCTTCGTCCTCTTCCAAACGACCAAACTACTTTCCGTTCGAGTTCGTCGTCGCTTCGATCCAGTTAGTAGGTTTGAGTTTCATTTTGCCGGTATTTTTGTTTTGATATTCTCAGATCTAAAATCGGTAAATGTTCGATTCTTGTTATGTTCATGTTTATCGTTGAATTAATTTTTTAGTTTGTTCATGTGTTTTGTTGATTTAATTTTCAGATTCAAATGGAAATTTAATTAATTGTTTTTCAGTTTATTTCATGTGTTTTATTTGTTTTTGTAAAAGAAATTGTTAGTTTAATTTTTATGTTGTTAGAATCAAATTGAAATTTAATTACTTATTTTGGTTTGTTTCATGTTAATTTTATTTATTTTTGTAAAAAGGAATTGTTAGTTTAATTTTAATATTGTTAGATTTAGTTTAATCGCTCGAATCATCCGTCTTTGTTGATTAGTTTAGATTAAATTCGTGTTCATCTTTTGGTTGAAGTTCGTTCTTAATCCGGTGATTTAATGTGAATTTATGTTTTAAATGCTTGATTTAATTTGAATATTCATCTTGGTTGTAATGTTGTTGGATTTAGTTTAAAGATTAATTGGTTATTGAATTTAGAAATTCAAATATACTTGTTGGTTGTGTTCAATTTGTTAAATCTGCAACTATATGTGTGGCTAAGAATATCGTTCAGTCAAAATAATTCTGATTGTTGATTTGTTGTTCATAGTTTAAGTTTGAATTCGTTGATTGAACTGGATTAAGGATTGGTTATAGCTGGTAATTTAATTTTAGGTTCTTAAATAATTTTGAAGTTGAACAGATTTTTGAATCGGGGCGTAATAGTAGTTTTAGGGGGTAAAACGGGAATTAACTAATTATAGGTTATTTAATTATGGTGGGGACGAGACATAATAATAAAAGCAAAAAGGAAAAGGTGGTTAATGATGTCTTCTTTTCAAAAAGAGGGAACATGGGGACCCACTTTGACTACTTTTCAAAAAGAGGGAACACGGGGGCCCACGTTGACTACTTTTACTAAAGTAAAAGTGTGGGTAATAATAAAAGTTAAAGGGGAAAGAGGTAAAAGGGGGTCTTGCTTTGTATATAAGGGGATGAGGGGATTGAATTTGAGGAGGAGATTTTGGAAGAATTTTGAGAGATAGAAATTGGAGAAATTTCAAAACTAAAGGAGAGAACAAAAACTGAAAAAGAAATCTTCTACTTTCCTTCATTGTTTGAAATCAGCATTAATTGTTGTTGTTTCATCGAAGCTTGAAGCTTCTTTTTTGGGATTACTACTCCACCGGTTTGCAAACTCTGTTCCTGGGTTGTTACTGTTGTTGGGCTGTTGTTGCTGTGTTGTATTGTTACTACTGCTGCTGATTCTCATCTTCATCTTCTTTTGTTTCCAATACCAGGTACACGACTGTAATACTAGCTATTGCAAGCTGAAAAATGTGAAAGCATGAATACATGAAGAATGGAACTTTGAAGTTTTAATTTCGCTTTTTCTTCGTTTCTTTTACTGATTGTATTTAGGCTATTTCATGTATTACTGTTTAATAATTGGAATAAGAGAAAAATAACATAAGTTGGTCTTTAGTGAATCAGCTTGGCAAAATGGGTTGATTCACTAGCTATGAAAGTTTTAATACGGTCAACAGTATGTTAATCATGAATGGATAGTTAAATTTAGTTAAAGCCAAACAAGACTAGATAATGTTTAAGTTTAATAATCTTTCTAATAAGCTTTAGTAATTGTGGTTAAATCTAATTTCAAATGGTTATGAATAATTAATTCCAATAGTTATTTTTTTTATATTTTAATGCGAGTTTCAATCTAGCTATATTTGATTTCTTTTGAATATTAGTTGTCGAATTTCTTATTTTATTTATAATTTTGAATTTTTTCTTTAAAATTGCTTAGACTTCGGGATGGACCGTTTAGCAAAATTTCACGGCCTTACCCAAAGTAAATGATACGCTAGTCACTTTAGGCGCGCCTTTAATAATTTAATCTTCTTAAACTCGGGTGCACATTTATGTGACCCAAATCCGAATCTCAACGGAGTCAAAGTGTGTCGACGATCACGGGTACATTGATTGTGACGCGGTTCGAAATACATTTTCACAACGTTGCAATTCCCTGTAAAATAATAATAATAATAATAATAATAATAATAATAATAATAATAATAATAATAATAATAATAATAATAATAATAATAATAATAATAATAATAATAATAATAATAATAATAATAATAATAATAATAATAATGAAAGCGGTAAAGAGTTAAAATTTGCACATAAGTCCATATTTGTATAAAATCAGATAATCAAGCCAAATATAACAGTTGAGCGACCATGCTAGAACCACGGAACTCGGGAATGCCTAACACCTTCTCCCGGGTTAACAGAATTCCTTATCCGGATTTCTGGTTCGCGGACTGTAATACAGAGTCATTATTTTCCTCGATTCGGGATTAAATTGGTGACTTGGGACACCCTAAAATCTCCCAAGTGGCGACTCTGAAATGAATAAACAAATCCCGTTTCGATTGTCCTTTAATTGGAAAAAACTCCTTGTACCCTCGCGGTGCCGGAAAAAGGAGTTGTGACAGCTCTGGCGACTCTGCTGGGGACTATTAACCCAGAACCACTGGTTCAGGGTTAGAAATTCGAGCTTAGATAAATTGTTATATTTGGCTTTATCTAATTTTTACATGTTTGAGCCTAATGTGCTAAATGCTGTTTTTACCGCTTTGATATTATCTGAATTGTATATAAATTGTGCCGAAACCTTTCTCTTCTTACCTCCGGGGATGTGCTTACTGGTTGAGACTCCCTATTCTGTTAGTGTCATACCTTGAAATAAGAAAGAGGCCGGACAAGTTACGAAGCCGGATGGCCTTTTGGTTCCTAGTAAGTTGCCCCCTCCTCGACTCGAGTTGTCCGCTCGGGTACACAGTCTAGAACACTGACTCAGGTTTTGAACATAGAATAACGTGACTTCATGCCGGATCCCTAGTAGGAACGCTTATTTGCATCACGTTGCATTTGACTTAGGGGACTCAACACAGGGGTTGAGTCCGTCTAAGACTAACAACCTGAATTGAAAAAACCATCCTGATGCATCCTATTTGTTTTCTGTGCATTTATTTGTCTCGGGCCTGCATGCTGACCGGTTTTTGAATATTGTGAAATTGAGGAAAAAAAATAAAGAGAAATAGCGGTTAGGGAGCTAATTGATTATTTTTTAAAAAACCCAATAACCTAGTACTGTCGAAACTCTGCAGAAATTTTGAGAAAATGAAAAAAGAAAAAGAAAAAATAGGAACAAGAGTCTTTTATTTTCGGAAAGTTGTTTGTTGAAAAAAGAAAAAAAAGTGTCTTTTTTTTTAGTTTGGAAAAATAGGTTGTTTATTGTTTGTTGAAAATGAAAAAGAAAAAAGAGAGTCGTTATTTTGTCTTGTTTTCAAAATAGAAAAGGAAAAATAGTTTGTCGTGCCATGGAAAATGAAAAAGAAAAAAAAAGTCTTGTTTTCAAAAATAGTTCGGTTAATTTCCCGAACTACGCGGGTTTGATTCTCACCGGATGTGAGATACGTAGGCAACTCTCATCGGGTCCAACCTCCCATTTTGGTAAAATAGCCAAAAATAAATAATAAATAATAATAAAAAAAACATGTCAAAATTTTAATTTTGTCATAAATAAGTCGGGTGATGCTGTTTTGTCAAGAATAACCGAATGTTCCCAAAAGGGACGCCGTAAGGCTGACCTTGCATAAACAGCCGCTTTTTGGGTCATGTTTAAGATTTGGTCCAGTTGACCCCTATAGCCCTAAAAATCTTCGTCCCCGAGGCGTTGAAAGGTCGTGTTTGCAATATTGAGTTTTCTATTTTTGAAAAAATGATAAAAAGAGTCATAAATAAGTCGGGTAATGCTGTTTTGTCAAAAATAGCCGAATGTTCCCGAAAGGGACGCCGGAAGGCTGACTTTGTATAAACAGCCACCTTGGGTCTTTTTTTTTTAGGATTTTGGTCCAGTTGACTCACACAGCCTTAAAAATCTTCGTCCCCGAGGCGCTGAAGGGCCATGTTTGCAACACCATGTTTTCATTGTAATTTGGAAAAAAAACAAAGAGTCAGCGGTCAGGTGAACACCGTCTGTATTTTTAGTCAAAAATAAGCCAAGCCAGCTTCGGCCGCATCTTAAACCGTTCTTGCCGAAATAGCCTTAGAGTATCTTTCAGTTGTCGAAAGGCTATTTTCGTAAAAGAATGGGCAAGTTTGTAAAGTGTCATAAAATAATACCACTGGCATCAAAATTCATGTGAAATTTGGAAGGGGCCACATTTGCAAAAATAATCGTTCGGTTGCATTTGTCAAACGGAGAAAGGAAGCTGGCCATTTGTTTTTGGAGTTTGTAAATCTTTTGATTAGAATATATGGGTTGTTTGATTTTCGAGTTTGTAGGTCATCTTCAAACCCTTGAAACCCAGTTTGTTTTAATATGAAAATTGAAAAAAAATGTTTATTATTGTTTATCTTTTATTGGTCCGAACTACGCAAGGTCTGATTCATGCGGGGTCATGATACGTAGGCAATCTCCATAAGATTCGACCACAACAAAAAATGAAAAAACAAAAAATGAAAAAAAATGAAAAAAAATGAAATGAAAAAAATGAAAAAAAAGAAAGAAAAAAAAAGAGAAAAAAAAGGATGTTGTTAATAAGGATGTTGTCAACCCGTGGTTCATGTATCCTACTCGGTGATGGAGATGTTCCTGCATCCATAGCTGAAGTAACAGGTTGCAGCCTTGGAAGAACTTGCCTCCTTCTCGGCATATAGTCAGAGCCCGGTAGATTTCGGACAAAATCAAAGGAACCACAGTACTATTGGTTCTTTTGATTGCCACGTCGGCCATCCCTACCAGACCTATCTCTATCTTTTTATCCTTCCTTGGACAGACCATGACTCCCAAGAATGCTGTGATAAAAGCCAAAGTACGTCTTGCTTCCCATTTGTTTCTGTTCCCGCCGTGAGTTAGCCCAAGGTTCGGTTCCTCGAAACCCTGCGGGGTTCCGTACCGCTGATACAAGAAATGGAGATCACAATATCCTCTCGATAAATCGTCATGTTGTACCTTCCGACTAATGCTTAGTAGATCCAGAAACGCATGCGGAGACACTGGCCTTGGCGAAAGCAAATATTGCCCTCTTAACCTCTCATTCAATCCCGCATATCCGGCGACTTCCTCAAGTGTTGGTGAAAGTTCAAAGTCAACAAAACGGAATACATTGCGGGTTGGGTCCCAAAATGGTATTAGAGCTTCAAGAATATCTGTCCTTGGCCTAACGCCCAACAAATTTACAAAACCTCCCAATATTCTTCCTACTACCTCTTTGCTATTGACTTCCAAATCATTCCACCACATGTGGAGTTGTAGGGGGACCTCGCTGAGGGCCGAGAATGGTTCATTTTGCTCTGTGCTCATCCTGCACATTTATTAAGGTGACCTTTTAGGCGAAAACAGAAACCTTTATTTTGACTCTAACAAAAATCTTGGAAAACAAAACAAACAATATATGTATTTATATACATGTGTGTACATATATGCTTTATGGTATATCATTATTGGTAAAATGAAAAAGAGAGTTGGACCCGATGAGGGTTGCCTACGTATCTCACACGGTGAGAATCAAATCGACGTAGTTCGGGTTATAAACTAACTAGCTTATTATTTTATTTTATTTATTTTTTCTTTTTCTCTTTTTTTGAAAAATAGAGTAAAATAAAATAAAAACTCATTCCTCATTCCTAGCTTGCCATTTGTTTTTCTCTTTTCCTTTCTTTTTTTTTTCTTTTTTTTTTCATTCTTTTTTCATTCTCTTTTTCGTTTCTTTTTTTTTCTCTTTGTTGTGGTCGAATCTTATGGAGATTACCTACGTATCATGACTCCGCATGAATCAGACCTTGCGTAGTTCGGACCAATAAGAGATAAACAATAACAAACAATTTTTTCAATTTTCATATTAAAACAGACTGGGTTTCAAGGATTTAAAGATGACCCGCAAACTTGAAAATCAAACAAACCGCATGTTCTGATCAAAAGATTGATAGACTCAAAAACAAAATTCCAGCTCCCTTTCTCTGTTAGACAAATGCAACCAAATGGTTATTTTTTGCAAATGTGGCCCCTTCCAAATTTCACATGAATTTTGAGGCCGGGGAAGATTATTTTGACACTTTACAAACTTGTTCATTCTTTTACGAAAATAACCTTTCGACAACTGAAAGATACTCTAAGGCTATTTCGGCAAGAACGGTTTAAGATGCGGCCGAAGCTGGCTCGGCTTATTATGACAAAATTTGAACGGTATTCACCTGACCGTTGACTAGTTGTTTTTTTTTTCTTTTCAACTTATAATAAAAACCTGGTATTGCAAACACGGCCCTTCAGCGCCTCGGGGACGAAGATTTATAAGGCTGTGTGGGTCAACTAGACCAAAAATCCTAAACATGACCCGAAGGTGGCTATTTATGCAAAGTCAGCCTTCCGGCGTCCCTTTCGGGAACATTCGGCTATTTATGGCAAAACAACATCACCTGACTTATTTATGACTCTTTTTATCATTTTTTCAAATTAGAAAACTCAATATTGCAAGCACGGCCTTTCAACGTCTCGGGGACGAAGATTTTTAAGGCTGTGTGGGCCAATTGGACCAAATCCAAAACATGACCCAAAAAGTGGCTGTTTATGCAAAGTCAGCCTTCCGGCGTCCCTTTCGGGAACATTCGGCTATGTCTTGATAAAACAGCGTCACCCGACTTCTTTATGACAAAACTAAAATTTGACATGTATTTTTTTATTATTATTATTATTTGTTTTTTTGGCTTTTTTAGCAAAAGGTGGGGTTGGACCCGATGGGGGTTGCCTACGTATCTCACATTCGGTGAGAATCAAACTCGCGTAGTTCGGGCAATCAGGAATAAGTAGATGAACTAACTTTTTTTGAATTTGTGAAAGAACTGCTTTAAAAGAAGAAATGAAGTATATTTTTTTTTTTTTGGATTTTTGATTGATCCTTTTTTGAAAGAAATACTTCTAAGATATATTTTTGAATTTCATTTGCTTTTTTTTTTTTATTCTAAAGAAGAAGAAGAAAGTATTTTTCGGAATTTTACTTTTAATAAAAGAAATGCTTTTAAAAAATGTTTTTTTTTTGAATTTTGAATTCCCTTTCAATTTTGAAAGAAGAATCAAAATATTCTCGGATTTTTTTAAAAACAAATGGAAAGACTTTGTTTATTTAGTTTTTTTTTTTAAAAAACAATTGAAAAGACTTTCTAAAGAAGTCAATAATGGAAAATATTTTTGGATTATTTGTTTTGAGAATTGGGATTCTAAAAACTTTTGGCAAGACAATTGTTCTTGCAACAGATAAAGATATATATAATTTTTGGAAAATAAGAAAAACTTTTTGGATTTTTTATATATATATATATACTTGCGACAGATAATGAAAGACTCCTTTTATTTTTTCTTTTATATATATTTTTTTTTGCATTTTCATAAGCAAATAAATAATAAAAAAAACCATTTTTTATTTTTTAAAATAAGACTCTTTTTCATTTTCTTTTTAATGGCAAGACAAACTATATATCTTTTCTATTAATGCTTTTTTTTTTTAATAAAACAAACTAATAAGACATATATTTTTTATTTTATATTCTCAAAATTTCGGCAGAGTTTCGACACTACTTGGACATTTGTTTTTTTTTTCTTTCTAAAAATAAGTAGTTATATCTCTACACTGCCATTTCCTCATCTTTTCACGATTTTTCTAATTTGTGGAAAATGATGACAACATACAAAATCTTTTGAATTTTCATGCCTTGTTTTTATATGTATTTTTATTTTTTATATTTATTGTTATTTTCAAAATGTGGCATGGGGAACATAAGGATTTCCAAGACATCTTGGATTTCGCAAATGTTCCCCATGCGCTTTTTCCAACATATGAAGCGTGGGGGACATATGGGAATTCCAAGACTTCTTGGATTCCACAAATGTTCCCCATGTGTTTTCCCAAAAAGCAAGCGTGGGGGACATAGGGAATTCCAAGGCTTCTTGGATTCCACAAATGTTCCCCATGCTTTGATTAAAATAACATCATGCTGGAAATGACCAAATGACCCATTCGCCCTTGACTGAATACAACATGTAGTACATAGGATGCCATAAGATGGTCATATTTTCAGGTTGCTTGTCCTAGACGGACCCAACCCCTGTGTTGAGTCCCCTAAGTCAAATGCACATGATGCAAATAAACGTTCCTACTAGGGATCCGGCATGTGGCTTTGTTATACTAGGTTCAGAACCTGGGTGTTTGTTCTAGACCTGGCTTACCCGAGCGGACAGCTCGAGCCGAGGGGGGCAGCGTACCGGGAATACAGAAGCTTCACCGGCTTAGCAACTTGTCCGAACCTCGTTCTAAATTGGGATTTGACACTATACAGAAAAGAAGTCGTACGAAGTACACCCTTCTTCATGATTTAGAAGACTCAGAAAGGATATGGGTTTCGGCACAGTTTATATACAGTTCAAATAATATCAAAGCGGTAAAAGCAGCATTTAACACATTAGTCTCAAACATGTAAAAATCAGATAATAGATAAAGCCAAATAATAACAATTATTCTAAGCTCGAATTCTTAACCCTGAACTAGTGGTTCTGGGTCTAAATCCCCAGCAGAGTCGCCAGAGCTGTCACACCTCCTTTTTCCGCACCCGAGGGGGCGCAGGGAGTTTTTTTTTCCAATTAAAGGACAATCGAAACGGGATTGGTTTAATTATTTCAGAGTCGCCACTTGGGAGATTTAGGGTGTCCCAAGTCACCAATTTTAATCCCGAATCGAGGAAAAGAATGACTCTATATTACAGTCTGCGTACCAGAAATCCGGATAAGGAATTCTGTTAACCCGGGAGAAGGTGTTAGGCATTCCCGAGTTCCGTGGTTCTAGCACGGTCGCTCAACTGTTATATTTGGCTTATTTATCTGATTTTAAATACAATTATGAACCAATGTGCCAATTTTAACTTTTTACCGCTTTATTATTGTTATTTCAAAAGAATGTGAACATCGCTTAAAACACGTCTTTGGATTGCGTCACATGAAATGCACCCACAATCCGGAACGCATTTTATTTGATGTTTTGAGATTTGGATTTGGGTCACATGAAATGCACACCCAAGTTTAAGAAAATAGATTATTAAACACGCGCCTAAAGAGACTATCGTGTTATTATTTTGGGAAGGCCGTGAAATTCGCTAAACGGCCCTCCTGAATTCTAAGTAATTTAAAACAAGTATTTACTGAGGGCCCCACAATTTGTATTTTTATTCGGCGAGGCTCATCTCATTCTTATTTTTTTGAAGGAATTTGCAACGACGTGGAAATGCGTCTCGGGCCACGTCACAATCAATGTGCCCGTGACTAGAGACATATTTCGACTCCGTTGAGATTTGGATTTGGGTCACATAAATGTGCACCCGAGTTTAGGGAGATAACATTATTAAAGGCGCGCCTAAAGCAACTAGCGCATTATTATTTTTGGGTAGGGCCGTGAAATTTGCTAAACGACCCATCCCGGAATCTAAGTATTTAATACATATATTTTGTGAGGGCCCCGCAATTTGTCCCTTTTATTTGGCGAGGCTCGTCTCATTTTATTTTTTATTATTATTATTTATTTTATTTTTTTTATATTTTTAAAGGGATGCCATTTTTACGCTTTTAACCATACTAAACCTTACAGCTTCTTTACAACTAAAATCTCATAACTTGTTAGAAGTTTAATAAAACGAGTTTTAGCGAATGAGTATTTCGGGAGTAGTAATAACATGTACTAATAATATTTTTTTTTCGAATGACCTAACCAAAGGAAAGGACGAACAGATTAACGTCAAACTTGTGTCATAGAACGACTAGTTCAACTTAATTAAATGACATTAAATAAACAAGAACAACATAACATGAAAATGAACCAAAATGCAGACAATGCAACATAGGCAGAAAATTTCCATACCAATTTTTATATTGCATCTCGAACATTCAACGTAAAGTTTATTTATCTAATACATCGAGGTTTACTAACCTTTGCACCTCGACAAACTCAGAACGACAAACACGACTCCGACGGAACTCAAGTCGGACCTCACTGAATCGAGGGACAACGACGAAACCTCGGAACAACCTCGACGTACCAGACCTCGACGAACGACAACGACCTCGATGGAAATAGAAAGCTTGGAACAAAAAAACTGTTGCTGCTGCTGGATTTTGCGACGCAGCAAGGCTAGCTCGAGAGAATGCAACAGAAAGGGGTCGTTTGGATGCGAGGAAGGAGCTAGGTTGGGTAGTTGTCGACCAGAAAATGATGACGAAGGGGCTGGTGTCGTCGGGGCAGGTGTTCGACAGTAGGGTCGAGAGGCGGAGAAGGAGCTGGGGCGACAATGGTTTTGGGATCGTTGATGGTGGTTTTGGGGTGGTTGACGGGCTGTTCGGCGTAGGGTCGACAGCTGCAGCGATGGTTGCTAATGGACTGGTTTGGGTGGTGGTTCCGACGTCGGGGAATGATGGTTTCACGATGGGAGGGTGATGGGGAAGGTGACGGACGGGCTGTTTTTTCGTAGTGGTTTTAGATTAGGGTTGAGGGTCGTTTCGGACATGGTGTTTTGGACGACGGTTATGGGAGCTGGGGGCGACGTCCGGGGATGCGAGGGGGATGTTCGGACAGTGGTATGGGTGAGGGTTTTTGGACTGGTTTTTGCGTTGGGGGGGGGGGGGGTCAGCTGGTGGTTATGGGTTTTTTCTTCTTCTTCTTCTAAGATTGAACAGTGCTCCCAAAATATTTTTTCCCGTTTTTTCTTTTTTCTGAACAAAAGTCCAAAGTCCCCCCTCTTTCAAAGTTTTGTCCGTGTATTTGTATAGTCTCTGCCCAGAAAAATGAGCCCCACGCGTGGTGGGGTCCGAGGCTTATGTTCCCCACGCGCGGTGGGGTTCCCCATGTGTCCTGGACACGGTTTATTATGGGCTAGGTCCGAAATTAGGCCTAAAACCGGGTAGTTTGAACCCGCATATTATTCTTTTGCCCGGACCCGAGAAATAGGAAAACGTTGCTTAACTAGTCCTATGTAAGCAAAATAACTACCAAAAATAAGACTAGTATTCAAACAAAACTATATATTTTTTAAATATTTTTTCAAGATTTAAAATAGCTACAAAAATATTAATAAACTATATTTTTTAGTAATTTTTGAATTTATATAAAGTACCAAAATAAAGTACAATTTTTTTTGTATTTTTTTCACGTTTATGAGAAATGCATAAACTAAAATTTATATATGTATTTTTTGTGATTTTTTTCTTTTTGCAACGAAATAAAGTAAAAATAGTTAAAATGGCTATATTAGACCCAATTTCACATATTCACGCTAAAAATGTGAAAAATCTCGGGGAGGGTCAAAAATCACGTGCTTACAATTGGAATAAGAGAAAAATAACATAAGTTGGTCTTTAGTGAATCAGCTTGTCAAAATGGGTTGATTCACTAGCTATGAAAGTTTTAATACGGTCAACAGTATGTCAATCATGAATGGATAGTTAAATTTAGTTATAGCCAAACAAGACTAGATAATGTTTAAGTTTAATAATCTTTCTAATAAGCTTTAGTAATTGTGGTTAAATCTAGTTTCAAATGGTTATGAATAATTAATTCCAATAGTTATTTTTTTTATATAACAATGCGAGTTTCAATCTAGCTATATTTGATTTCTTTTGAATATTAGTTGTCGAATTTCTTATTTTATTTATAATTTCGAATTTTTTCTTTAAAATTCTTTCATTTAATATTGGTCCTAATCTAGCAATTAGTATGTTACATGTTCTTAATTTTTTCTAACTCCTAATTAATTAGGATTTTCTTTCTTTATTTTAGAGACTAAACTTAATAGAAAAAAATGTAGTCATTCTAAGATTATCTTTTTTAAAAAAATAAAAATAAAAAAAAATAATGAGACGAGCCTCGCTAAATAAAAAATACAAATTTGCGGGGCCCTCAGTAAATATTTGCTTTAAAATTGCTTAGACTTCGGGATGGACCGTTTAGCAAAATTTCACGGCCCTACCCAAAGTAAATGATACGCTAGTCACTTTAGGCGCGCCTTTAATAATTTAATCTTCTTAAACTCGGGTGCACATTTATGTGACCCAAATCCAAATCTCAACGGAGTCAAAGTGTGTCGACGATCATGGGTACATTGATTGTGACGCGGTTCGAAATACATTTTCACAACGTTGCAATTCCCTGTAAAATAATAATAATAATAATAATAATAATAATAATAATAATAATAATAATAATAATAATAATAATAATAATAATAATAATAATAATAATAATAATAATAATAATAATAATAATAATAATAATAATGAAAGCGGTAAAGAGTTAAAATCTGCACATAAGCTCATAATTGTATAAAAAATCAGATAAACAAGCCGAATATGACAGTTGAGCGACCGTGCTAGAACCACGGAACTCGGGAATGCCTAACACCTTCTCCCGGGTTAACAGAATTCCTTATCCGGATTTCTGGTTCGCGGACTGTAATACAGAGTCATTATTTTCCTCGATTCGGGATTAAATTGGTGACTTGGGACACCCTAAAATCTCCCAAGTGGCGACTTTGAAATGAATAAACAAATCCAGTTTCAATTGTCCTTTAATTGGAAAAAACTCCTTGTACCCTCGCGGTGCCGGAAAAAGGAGGTGTGACAATACCAAGAAGATGAAATGATGAAATAATGCTTAGGCAAGTGTTTAGGATTTAGAGAGTTAGAAATGTATTATTGTACTACTGAAAAAGAATTATTATCATAATGAAAATATAAAATAAAAATTAGAACGTTTGACTCTCGTACTGCAGCATTGTCATTCTTTTAAAGATAAATTAAGAGAATAATATTGTTATATCTTAATGTTGGATCTTAGTCACATTTTATTGTATATCTAATTTTCCTCAAAATAAAAGGCTCTAACACATGTTATATTATAATATCTGCTAGGGTTCAATTCAAATAATATTTGACTGAGGTTGAAGAAAAAACTATTTAGAGCTGAAATAAAAATTAAAAAAGAAATCATTTACAAGTTAAGTTGTGTTCGGATGTGAACTTGGCTTGAAAAATTTATTGAAAATTTGCGCCTGAAAAGTCACATTTATTTCCTGAAATATTTCTTAAACAATTTTTTTTGATATATTACCAGTATTGTCTTAAATTATGATTAAATTTCTTAATTATACTCAAATTTACATAACATAGAAATAAATCACTAATTAACTTAAATTGTGTTGGTTTATTTAAGCTTGGGCCCGTGCGCAGCACGGGATATCCGTTACTAGTAGTAGTTTAGAAAGGCGAGGCAAATTGCATGTTTGAAAACCTACTCATAACTTGATATTTGTATCAAATTAATCGATGCATGATATATATATATATATATATATATCTGTAAATAAATTTCTAGCACATACCAATGATTAATTAACATGCATCCTCGCCTCATTAAATTACTTAATATAAATTATCATAATTTAATATAAACACCTAGTTCGAATAAGTAACTAATGTATATTTTATATAGTAGAATTTTATAACGTCGCTAGGAAAGATGACATAATCCAAAAATCTTGGGAACATAAAGTCATAAACTTGGGTATGGGTGCGCCGATTGCTGATTTTGCCAAAAAAACAACACCTTTTAGGATTGTCTGATTCTCTATAGTTTATACTTTTGGGCAAGAATTATTTGCTTATCATTTGTTTATCTAGTGTATAAAGTATCGAAATAAAATAATGTAGTGTATAAAGTATCGAAATAAAATAATCTAGTGTATAAAGTATCATCTCTTTTTAACTTTGTAAACATTAGTTGAAAAGTTGAAGTAGGACCAAGCTTTTCATTTTTTTTTTTTTATAGGTGAACAAAAGAAGTTTCAAAAAGGGTCTTTTTGCTAAGTACTTAGCAATCTAGTTAAACAGAATTTGAAAAATAAAGAAATAGGAAAAAGCTTTTAGGAGACCCATTTTTCATTCCTTTTCACGTCTCTCTTTTCTTTTTTATTATCTCAAGTTCCCAACCATCAGTTTGGACGATAGGTGCGTATACATTCACTACTCTCTATTCAACCTTATATTTAATCAAATAATTTTTAAAAATAATCTATATAACAACAACTCCGCCTTAATATCAAACAGGTAATTTCCGATTATATCAGGGCCGACTGGAGCCTAAGGAATCGTTTGGTATGAAGAATAAGGTGGGGTAAGATGTGAGATTAAATTTATATCGTGTTTGATAGGCGGTATAGATAAATTTATACCTCCAACCAAACAAGGTATAAATTTAATCCCAAACTTAATCCAGGATATCCCATCTTATCCCGTCAAATATGGAATTATTTTATTCCATCTCTCATGTGGTATAAATTAGTCTTGGGATTATAATCCCAGAATTATAGTCTCGGGATAATTTAGTCCGCGTACCAATCGACCCCAAGAACACTAAGACAATGGCCTTAGGCCCCCAAAATACTTGGGGCCCAAAAATCTATAATTAATATATATAATATTTAATAACTATGCACTATTGATAGAACTTTTAAATCACTTGTGTTAAAATAGTTATTGCTACAAGTTTTACACATCTATTGTAGTTACTAGTTGTTTCCTGTCTTTAACTCATCTAAACTTAAATCAATCTTCTTACAATGTTAGTTTAGAACAATTTTTCTTAATTCTTTGAGTGCCTTTGTAAAAAAAATTCAAGCTACTTTGATAAGTAATTATTAAAATTCTTCCTTAATATTGAATAACTCTTGAAACATAGTAGTTACTACAATATTATTTGTTTCAACTTGTATTTAGAATTAAAAGTGTTAAGAGGATTTGCATAAGTAGAAAAATATTCTTATTGGCAAACTCAATCACATAAAAAGCATTCAATTATCTTTAATAATTTATATATCAGTTGCTTCGGCTGAAAAAAGTGTTTCAAAACTAAATTAATTAGGTTCCACATGATAACACAAGAGAAATTAAACAAATTGGTTGAACATTAGCAATAACTAAAATTGATTATAACTTTTTTACATTTCAATAAGTTATAAGAGTAAAAAAAAAAATTAAGAATTAGCATCACTTTTTATTTTCGCCTTAGGACCTATATTATGTCGAGTCGTCCTCATTGTCATGGTTTGAAATCATCTCGGGCCAACTTTATACAAAATAACAATTAAAAGTAAAAGTATTAAATTTCTCTATATTTTCTTATTGACATAATAATTTCGACGATAGCTAAAAAAACGCTTAGAAAGTATAGGATCTAAACTAAATAAACTAACATGACTAAAACATACTCTATATCAATTGGTATCTCATATATATTAGATCATTCGAATATATATATGTGAGACTAAATTCGAACTAAATGAGTTGTGAAAAAATGAATATAAATTGTCAACCATTAATTTAAAAACTACAGATTTGTCTCTATCATTAGTTAATAATTACTTGTAAGATGACATATGGTAACTTAGGTGAGCTGTGTTAGGGACTGAAAATCGTATTTTCTGCAAACTGACAAATAAATCGATCCAATTAAGTACAAGACATTTATATAAATCCAATATTATGTGATGAACCAACTCATCTACTATGGAGACTGCCAAATACAAAACAAAGTCTTAAAGTTCCCCTAATTAATTTGAAAGCAGGGATCCACTCATAAATTGGTTGTTTCAAATTAAATACACTTAAGTTTAGAGGCGGAGCTAGGTTTTCAAGTTTGTGGGTTCTGAACTTGACATCGAACCCATAACATGTTTTAGTTACTGGGTTCGTAATTATATATTAATATAAATTTAATAGATTTTCTAATACAAACACAGGTAAACGCAAAAACTAGTAAACTATTGGGTTTAGGCAAACCCGTAAAAAATACCCTACCTCCGCCCCTACTTAAGTTTCTATTTTGACATCTAATTATACTACACATGTCATAATATAGATTTTAACAAAACAATTATAATTCAAATCATTAAATTTAATGACCTCGCAATTTAAGTGGATATAGAACTTGAAGACGAAGAAAATCGACTAATTAGAGCCACTCAAAGTTGGTCACTCAAAAATTGGCCTTGTGAATTTGTGAGTCAACTTGTGCACCTATGGTCATCTTCCATAATAAAAATGCCATGTTTTGTCCTTTTCATTGTCGATATTAGCAGTACAATTTTTAAGTTGGAATGAAATTTTTTTGTTACTAGCTTGTGCTTGTTACTCTTCCCGCCCAAAATTTAGTGTTTTTACGAGAGAAAATCATTATTTTACAAAAAATATTGAAAATATTGTTTGTTTATAAAATATGATCAAATTTTGAAGAAAAAAAAATCTTAATTAAAAATTAAAATTTTCAAGTTTCCAAAAATTGGTTTAGGGCAAATTTTGGGTGAATTTTTTTCTTCTACTCAAAAAACTTCAACATTTTTTGAAATAAAATAAATATCCAAACATAACTTCAACTTTAAAAAATTATTTTTCAAGACAACTTCAAAAAAATTTAATTTTTTTTTTTTAAGTTTCAATCAAATTTATGTCCAAATGCTAGTTTAGTGTTCTTACGTGAGAAAATCAAATGGGATATAATTTAAGAGGCTGACGCCTAATATATACTTCTTTAATTTTTTAATATCTTAATCTCTAGTTTGTTTTCGAGACAGTAAAAGAAAAATGACAACAACTTTAGGGTGAGTTTAAAATGTCATTTTATAAGTGGACACGGGAGATAATTTTCTCTTTAAAATTTCAAGAGAAAGATACCCCAAGTTTCCAAAGGTTGATTTGATTGAAGTAGGAAAAAAGATAGAAATAGTAATCGGCAAAGGACCAAATATATCCCTGTATTATGAGAAAATATTTAAATATATCATTCGTTATACTTTGAGTCTAAATATACCTTTGTTGTAATACTATTGGTTCAAATATACCCCTCTTCTGTTAAGTTTGTCCAAAGTGGACATTCAATCATATGTGACACTAATATTTGATGAGGTGGACATGACATGCCACCTCAGCACTCTAATCTATATATAAAAGACTAAAATTTGAAATACAATATTTTTCATGGTAGCGGTAATGGTGGCAATAGTGATGGAGGGGAAGAAAATTTTAGTGGTGAAAAATAATAGAAGGGAAGGCTAAAATAGGTTAGGGGCGCTGAGGTGGCAAGCCATGTAGCATTCACCTCATCAAATATAAGTGTCACATAGTATTGAATGTTCAATTTGGATAAATTTAACCAAAAAGGGGCATATTTAAATCAGTAGTATAACGACATGGATATATTTGGACTCAAAATATAACAAAAGATATATTTAAACCTTTTCTGATAATAAAGAGATATATTTGGCCCTTTTCCGAATAGTAATTAGAAAAGGAAGCCATCTAGGAAAATTGTAAAATCTAAAATTACGTTGAAGCAAGGGTGAGAAAAGTTAAACATAGTATATTTATTCCAAAATACTAGATACTTTTAATTTTCTTGAAATTTAAGTTAAGAAATTTTATATTTTAAAGATTACTATTTCTTTTACATACTAGTTTGTTATTTTTATGAAAAAAATAAAGTTAATTTTTTGGAATAATATAGAATTCTCTAGAATGTCCTAGTTTAGTATACTTGATATTTATCTAGTGGACATATCTAGATGTTCTAGAATGTTGTAGGAAGATAAGACATATCTAGATATTCTAGAGCGTTGTTAGAAGATAAGGTTGCTAAAATTTTCTTTGTACATTATCTAGAATCATATCTAGAATCATTCATAGGCTAGTATAAATAGGGGGTATCTTGTTCATTTATAAGTAAGCCAAAATCAAGAAAGCCTTCTTTCCTAAATAAGTTCTCCTATCTAAAATCTCTCTTCTTTTTTCAAGCTTCCTCTTCTTTAGTTGAATCCTCCAATCTTGGTTAACGATCTTGGGCTAGCAGAAGGTCTCCGAATAATACTCTTCTTCTGCTATTCTTTACATGGTATCAGAGCCATAAGTCGGCTACTGGATTTCAAGGTCGGGTTAGTGGTTGATTCAACTGGTTTCTCTAAATGGATTTGGGTGGTCGTGCTAATGGACTGGGGATTGAGTTATTGAACCAGTCCAACTACAAGGTATGGAAGACTTGTATGGAGTCATACCTTGTTGGTGAGGATTTGTGGGAAGTTGTCAATGGGAGTAACACAAGTCCTCCTACTGACGCATCGGAAAATAGCAATGCACGTAAGAAGTGGAAGCAGATTAATGCTAAGGCGGAGTTTATCCTAAAGAGGTCCATCTCTCATAATTTATTTGATCATATTATAAGGTGTAAATCAGCTCACGAAATATGGAGGACCTTCGATCGGCTATTCAACAAGAAGGATGAAGCTCGGCTACAGATTTTGGAGAATGAGTTAGCTAACACCACTCAAGGTAATCTCTCGATCGCTGAGTATTTTTTGAAGGTTAAAAATCTATGTTCTGAAATTTCTCTATTGAATCCGGACGAGGCTATCTCTGAAGCACGAATAAGAAGAATTATTATTCGTGGCTTAAAGCCAGAATATATTCCCTTTGTTACATCGATTCAAGTATGGGTTCAACAACCATCTTTGGAAGAATTTGGGAATTTGCTATCGTCAAAAGAGCTATTAGCCAAACAGATGGCTGGTGTATCCATCAAAGAAGGGGAAGGAAATGCTCTTGTCACCGATAAGAGGAACTTTAAAGGGAAATCAAGAGATAGCATGCACTTTCAATCCTCAAGTAGTTCGAGCTCGCTAGGAAAGAAGGGGGAGTCTTCCAGCAACGGTAAAAAGCCTTTAAAATGTTACCGTTGTGGCAAAGTCGGGCACATAAAAAGATATTGTCGAGTCAAAGAGAGCAATATAGCTCAAATCGAGGAAGTTGCTGAAGAAGAAGAAAAAGAAGAAAACTGGGGAAAGTGCTTCACAGCGGAGACTCGAGCAATAAATGCCATGGCTTCCATAAATTTTGAAAGAGACTGGATCGTGGATTCAGGATGCGGGCACCATCTCACTGGAGATCAATCCAAATTCTCCACCTTTCGCGAATACAACGGACATGAGGTCATTGTTACAGCAGATAATACAATCCATAATGTGGAGAAGGAAGGCACTGTTGTGATCAACGAGAAGCAAAAAAACACTATCACCCTCAACAATGTCTTTCACGTTCCAGGTATGAAGAAAAATCTATTTTCAGTTGCAAATGCTGTAGATGCTGGAAACTATTTGCTATTTGGCCCACGTGATGTGAAGTTCCTCCGAAATATCAAGGTACTCAAGGCAGATATCGTTCACTCAGGTAAGAGAGTTAACGATTTATATGTCTTATCTGCCTCTAATTCATATATTGAGAAGATGAGTAGCAATGATAATACACATATTTGGCATGCTAGACTTGGACATCTAAGCATGGATAAATTAAAAGCCATGGTAAAGTTGAATCTAGTAAAAGGTTTGCCTAACTTAAGAAATTTTGATGGAGGAGAGGTTTGTGAAGGATGTCAATATGGAAAGGCACATCGTCTTCCATTTGACAGATCCTTGTCAAGGTGCAATGCCCCACTAGAACTTATTCATAGTGACTTAATGGGGCCAACGAGAACTCCTTCATTTTCAGGCTACTCCTATATGTTAATTTTCATTGATGATTTTACTAGATTTACTTGGATTTATTTTGTGAAGCACAAGTCAGAAGTTTTCAGTAAGTTTGTGGAGTTCAAAGAAACTGTTGAAGGTGAACTCGATTCCAGAATAAGGCGGCTACGAACTGATAATGGCGGTGAGTTTACATCAGATGAGTTTCTTTCCTTTTGTCGTCAGCATGGCATTAAAAGAGAGCTGACATGCGCTGATACGCCACAACAAAATGGAGTGGCGGAAAGGAAGATCCGACACTTAACTGAGACATGTAAGAGTTGGCTTCATACCAAGAATCTACCTAGAGCCTTGTGGGCTGAAGGTATGAAATGTGCAGCGTACGTGATTAACAGAATGCCGCTTTCTCCAAATAATATGAAGTCTCCCTATGAATTAATGTTTGGAGAAAAGCCTAGCGTGAAACACCTCAGGGTTTTTGGCTCTATTTGTTATGTTCACATACCGAATTCTCAAAGGAGCAAGTTAGATGCCAAGGCAAGGAAATGCATCTTTGTCGGATATGATGAAAGGAAAAAGGGATGGAAGTGCATGGATCCTAAAACTCATCTCTTTGTTGTCTCAAGGGATGTCATATTCGACGAAGTGTCTTTGTATTATGGAGCTGCATTGAGTGGAGCGAGTTCAAAAACTTTAAATAATGGAGATTCAAGCTTGTCTATTGCAGGTGCTTCTCTAGATAATACAACTGCCGAGGAGTTAAGAGAAAGGGGGAGTCATGTACCTCAACAACATGAAACTCAACAAGAAGATGATTCAAGTGGTTCGGGAAGGCCAAAAAGAACTATTATCAAGCCATCCCGCTTTAGAGATGAAAATTTTGTCAGTACGTATTCCTGTTTCTTTGCAGGACCAATTGATGATGAAGAACCTTCCTCATTCGAAGAAGCTAAAGAAGTCAAAGAATGGGAGCTTGCTATGGATGATGAAATGGAGGCTCTGATAAAAAATCAAACTTGGAGCCTTGTACCAAAGCCGAAGGATGT
Organism: Nicotiana tabacum; assembly: GCF_000715075.1. Classification (NCBI taxonomy): domain Eukaryota; kingdom Viridiplantae; phylum Streptophyta; class Magnoliopsida; order Solanales; family Solanaceae; genus Nicotiana; species Nicotiana tabacum. The sequence continues at coordinate 212,059,004 of NC_134082.1, read as the reverse complement.
ACAACCCATTTCTTGTAAATGGGTTTATAAAATCAAAAGAAGATCCGATGGCAACATAGATAGATATAAAGCAAGACTAGTTGCTCGGGGATTTTCTCAAAAGTATGGTGAAGATTATGAAGAAACCTTCAGTCCGGTGGCTAAGATGATCTCTGTCCGAGTTGTGCTAGCCTTGGCAGCCTCGCATAATTGGAAGTTATGGCAACTTGACGTGAAGAATGATTTCTTATATGGAGAGCTTGACAAAGATATTTATATGGAGCAACCACCCGGGTATGTCTCTAACTTACATCCTAATCATGTATGCAAATTTAAGAAGGCCATTTATGGCCTCAAGCAAGCTCCACGAGCATGGTATGGAAAAATTGCTCAGTATCTACATTTCTGTGGCTATAATGTATCACAATCAGATCCTAGCTTATTTGTTAAAAAACAAGGAGACTTGCATATGGTTGTTCTTTTGTACGTGGATGATATGATAATAACAGGAAACAATGAAGATGAAGTTGCTAGGCTTCAAGATGAGCTTTCCATAAGATTTGACATCAAAAAGTTGGGAGAACTACACCATTTTCTTGGCTTAGAGGTGACAAACATGAACAAAGGGATCTTTGTCACTCAAGAAGGATATGCCAAGAAACTTGTTGACAGGTTTGGATTGAAGCAAAGCAAAACATGTTCTACTCCTCTTGAGATAAGCACAAGGTTAAGGCGGGACGAAGGCTCACTTCTTGCAGATTCCAAGCCTTTTCGAGCTCTTGTTGGAAGTCTCCTGTATTTGACTATTACAAGGCCGGACATTGCGTTCTCGGTGGGATATGTCAGCAGATTTATGCAAAGGCCAAGAAAGCCTCACTTAGAAGCTGCAAAGAGGATTCTAAAGTATATCAACTCAACATCAGACATGGGCTTGTTCTTCCAAAAGAAGAATAATTTGGTGTTGGCTGGTTATACGGATGCTGATTTTGGTGGTGATTTGGATGACCGAAGATCAACATCGGGCTATATTTTCCTCTGTGGTAGAACAAGTGTTTCTTGGTGTAGCAAAAAGCAAGACTCAGTTTCTTTGTCAACCACGGAGGCAGAGTATAAAGCAGCTGCTCTCACTACTCAAGAATGTGTATGGCTACAAAGACTTGCTGAAGACTTGCATCTACCTATATCAAAGCCAACTGTGATCTATGGAGATAATCAAAGTGCCATCAAGCTTGCAAACAATCCAGTATTCCATGCAAGAACTAAACACATTGAGGTGGAACATCACTTTGTTCGGGAAAAGGTTCTTGATGGTACTATCAATACTTTGGAAGTGAGAAGTCAGGAGAATATCGCTGATATCTTCACCAAGTCACTTACTAAAGCTTCGTTCGAGTTCTTCCGTGACAAGCTTGGAGTAGTTTCCAAAAAATCACTTTAAGGGGGAGTGTGGAAAAAATAAAGTTAATTTTTTGGAATAATATAGAATTCTCTAGAATGTCCTAGTTTAGTATACTTGATATTTATCTAGTGGACATATCTAGATGTTCTAGAATGTTGTAGGAAGATAAGACATATCTAGATATTCTAGAGTGTTGTTAGAAGATAAGGTTGCTAGAATTTTCTTTGTACATTATCTAGAATCATATCTAGAATCATAGGCTAGTATAAATAGGGGGTATCTTGTTCATTTATAAGTAAGCCAAAATCAAGAAAGCCTTCTTTCCTAAATAAGTTCTCCTATCTAAAATCTCTCTTCTTTTTTCAAGCTTCCTCTTCTTTAGTTGAATCCTCCAATCTTGGTTAACGATCTTGGGCTAGCAGAAGGTCTCCGAATAATACTCTTCTTCTGCTATTCTTTACAATTTTGACATACTAGAGAATTTGCCATTCATAGTATTTTTGTGTACAGTTCCTAAATATTTAGGTATGATTATAAATTAGTTAAGAATTTTTATCGAACTTGACTTATAAAAAATCTAAAAAAAAACATTAAATTTCCATAATCAAACAATGTCAAACAACCTGAGAGGAAAATAAAATATAATTTAGCCAGCCATAGATTCCGCTCCATTCTACTGTTTTCATATTTTTAAACATTGGATTGTTTAATATTTTTGAATGCCTTGTATTTTGCGACTTGCGAGGAATGAAATTATTCTGCAAGATTTGTTGAATTGGACTCAGCTACTTAAGAATTAATTAATTACTCCTGCTTGAAACAGTTGCTAATTTAATTCAAAAATTGAATTGTATAGTTGCATAAATATAATTGGGAAATTGAGTTTTACCTCTCCTTTCTCAAGATCAAGTCTAGTCTACGACATCGATTATCGACTAAGTTTTGGTCAATGTGTTCACTTTATTTATGGAGTCAACGGACGAAAATTCCCAAATAATGCAGTGCAGTATCTATCAATAAAATCAAAAGGCTGCATAAAGAGAATGTAGTACAATATCTATCAATAAAATCTGCATTTTTCTTCTTCTTTTGCCTTATGCGTGGGGGCCGAACAAACCAAACCAAAAAATCTCACCAAATCGAAAAGTCAAACTAAATCGATTAAAAAACTCGACTAGATTTAGTTTGATTTGGTTTGATATTGAATAGAAAAACCCGAATCAAACCGATATATAAATATAGAATTTTTATATAGAATTTTTTTTAAAAATGTCTTAGAAATATTTGAAATTCTCTTGCGGAATATAATATTTAATAGTATATGAAGTGCTCCATATTTATTAACCTTAAATAATTGGTTGTATGATCACCTTCTAATCAAGTGTTACTAAATGCGTCAATCTCTTAGTTCTTCCATATTCATATCATATGCTAAAATCTATTATATTTTTATATCTTTTTCGAATGTGAAGTGAATATTTAGGTATCATATTGATTTTTATAATTACTAAATTCGGTTAACCTTGAAAGTGTACATCAATAAAAAATTATTGTCAGACAACTAAAAAAATTCTCCCGTAAAAATATTTTAATAGATAATATGTTTGTCAATATTTTATATTTTTACTAAATATATATTTATTTATCGAAAATTTAACAAAGTAAGATTGAAATAATATTTAAGTAACAAAAAATCCAAAAAATCCGACAAAATCAAACTAATCCGAAATAATATAATTGATTTGGTTTGATTTTGATAAAAAACCGAACCAATCAAAAAGCTGCATTTTCCTTCTTCTTCTGACTTATGCGCAGGGGCAAAGGTAGAAGCTAAATCCAATAAAATCAAAAAGCTGCATTTTCCTTCTTCTTCTGCCTTATGCGCAGGGGCAAAGGTAGAAGCTAATCCGGACACGAGTTCGATTGCACCTAATACTTCTTTCGCATCGCAATAAGTAATTAATTTACTTTTTATTTTGATTCAAAATAAATGTTTATTTATATAATTAAGAAAAAATACAATTTATTTTTCTAAAATTATCCTTATGTATATATTCCTAAAAAGTCATTTACACCTCACATTTGAGAAGAGAATTAAGTGCTACTATAACTATGCTGCAATATTTAATTAAGGACAGTTTAGTCACACTAACTATTTTTGTTTAGAATTTAGTATTTTTTTAATAGGTGTGTCCAAAGCAAATTAATTATTTATTGTAGACCAGAATGAGTAGCTTTTATTTCAAACAATGTATTTTTGTTAATAAATCAATTAAATATGTACACACATGAAATTTAGAATTTAATTATTAACCCATAAAGTTGTCATTCTAAAATTCAAAATTCATAAAGTTAAGACACGGTTAAAAATTACTCGAATCGTTCAGGCAATTGAAATATAAAATTGCTCGAACGATTTAGATATAGATTGTTCGCGATAAATAAAAAAGTACATTCATTATACACATGCATGCGCACACATATATATAATTACAAAATAAAAAAGGAAAACCTATTTTCAGATAAAATGGTACACTTGGTGTATGCGACTTTTATTATTCCTTTCGAACAAGGAAGAAAAATATGAAAGTGAGAAATGTCAATTTCATCTTTGCGCTTGGGGCAATGATGCAGCTAATGTGAGGTTCTAACAGGACGCGTCTATTGTTGATTGAAAACAACATGTCATTTTCTTTCGTAGAAAAGGAAGGAGTCGATTGAAAAACGTAAAATTATGAAGGGGACATAAATGTGATATTTATTTGAGAAATATATAATTCCTCCCAAAAATAATAGCCTATATAATATATATTTTTTGTATTAATATATAATATACAGATTATATATATATATATATATATATATATATATATATATATATATATATATATATATTTATATATATCTTACTCCCTCCGTCTCAAATTATCTGTCATAGTTTCCAAAAATAGTTGTCTCAAAATTATTTATCGTTTTAGAAGTTAAAGACTAAATTAATTATTGTTTTCCTATTTTACCCTTAATATTAATTGTTCTTGAAAACTACAAATAACTCAATTATAAGTAAATATTAAATGAAGAGAGATTATACTTAAAGACATAGGTAAGTGTAGAACAATCAAAAAACCTCTCATATTTAATATTTTTTAGTAATGGGTAAAAGAGAAATACGACAGATAATCTGAAATGGAGGTAAAATATAGTCATACCTCTCTATAATAGCATCCTTATATAGCAACACTCACTATAGAAGTCAAGCTTTTATCGGAACCAATTTACATATTATATTATAATATATGTTCTTTATAACAATACTTCACTATAACAACAAAAAATGAAATTCGAAACAAACGAAGCTGCCAGAGATGTTTGACTGTAATTATTTTTGACAAATTAACCGAAGTGACTTGCGCAATTTACTAAATATGAAAAGGCAAAAGTGGAATACGAATTAGCTACTGCATGCCATTAATGTGATAATAATTTCCTAGTGGACTTAGTCTTTCACTTATTAAAGTTACATTATTTAAGCAAAAGAATATTTGTGACACGGCAGTGTTTGGCATAGTCAATTGGTCATGGTTACTGGACTAAACCAATTCTCCATATCATTACTCTTTAGACAATCACAATGTTAACTTAGAAAATGTCAAAACACACACCATTTGGCATACAAAATTACAAATAATTTGTCATCGTCTACGATAACAGACTTCAATACCTAGTCCGTCTTTTACCTCTTAATTGTGTGAAATAATTTACTTGTTTTGAATTCTTTTTCTAATTCTTTTGATTAAAGTAATATAACACAAATTCCTACAAAAAGATTTGATTGATTAATAAAATAATTACAGGAAATATTCTCTTGAAATGTCATCACAATTTTGGATGTTGTAAACTGATTATTTAAAAGCATAGGTAGAAGCAAACAAAAATATCTTGTACGTAACAACAGCATGCGTCTGCGTTCCATAAATGATAGTACTTATTTAAATATTTTTCCCAATCAAAATGAATTATATTTGAAAAAAGAAGTCTTTATCAATGAGTGTAAAATAAGGACATTTGTTTTGAATTGTAACTTTAGGCGATTGTTTGATCTAATTGACAATTACAATAACCTACATTGAAATGACTATGGGAATTCCAATGCATAATTTATCATTGTGTTCTTAGCCAGCTGCAACGTTAGAAATTATGATTGAGCTGTAACTTTGTATTTTATTTTTCTTTGTTTGTGCAACAATGCATATGAATTTTCAGGACTTGTTAATGGCATATTTACATTAGTAGTATCATCGCCAGAATAATCCAAATCCTATTTCACATTTTTAATTAAATGTGGATAACCATATCTATTATTTATTTTGTGTGATAGATATGTTTTTGCATCTATACCCGCTTTTTGGGTCACATTTTAACTTGTGTCTGCTTTGCAAAAAAAATTTGCAAGCGTATCCACTTTTTCGCGTAACTTGAACATACGGGGCTGAAGTAGCAAAGACAATCACGCAAAACTTCAACATTCTAGTAGACGGGCCTGAAGTAGCAAGTGTGCTGAACCAAGTGTGCTGAAGTTTTTGCTTGTAATTGTTGAACTTAAGCATAGTAGCTGAAGTTTATTCTCTATTTGCTGAAGTTTTTGTTTGTTATTGCTGAACTTAAGCATAGTAACTGAAGTTTTGTTCTCTATTTGCTGAAGTTTTTGTTTGTAATTGCTCTAAATAAGTTGAAGTTTTTTGTCCTGGATTCATTAGTTTTGTCATTAAACTTTTTAAAAAACTTCAGCAGAAGATGCTGAAGTTATTTAGTTCATTTATAAAAACTTCAGCACTAAATAAGCTGACGTTTTTTTTGTCGGGGATAAGCTTTTCAAAAACTTCAGCAGAAGATGCTGAAATTATTTAGTTCATTTCTATAAACTTCAGCACTAAAAGCTGAAGTTTTTGAAGAACTAGTATCCATCTTAAAAGCAAAAATTGCATTGACATGGATAAGTGTAACATTAACCAATTTTTACATCAAAAAAAATTTCAATAGACAACGAGTTGTGAGGAACAGTCAAGAATTCAACTTTTGAAATCAAAATTAACCAATGTACAGAGGAACCGTGTCCTTTAAATAGTTCTGTTTTGCTTTGCCTATGATCCTGATGAATTGTTTTTGAGTTCCGATGCACCAGGACATATTCAAAAGGGAACTGTGATAAAGACAACTACACACATGGCTAAAGCAGAAAAATAAATTTCCAATGATGCTACACGAAGTTATCAAAACTTAAGCTTCCATCCGCTAGAAAGTTCACAAATACAATTGTACAGTTGCTTTAGCACCACCAATAGCAGCAGAAGAAAGAATAAGAAGAAGAAAACGAAGGAGGAGAAGGAGAAGGAGAAGGAAAAAGAGGGCTGAAATTATTTAAAAAGTGGGTACAAATTAAAACTTTTAAAAAAAAGTGAGTATAAGTTAAATAGGGGCGACCAAATAGGATGCCCCGGGCAATTTTTGTCTTGCTATATAAACTTGGAACGACTATGAATTTTTTCCCATCTAAAAAGCATATAATTGGATCAGCAGAAAAGCTGCGAATAAAGGCCAATTTTGATTATTGAGTAAAAAAATAATAAATAATACATGTCTAATAATATATAGGTATTGCTTAGGAAATGACCTAAGAAGAAACCCTCCCCAAGTCAATAAAAAGTTAATGATAATTAAGTAACCACCTATCATTGAATGAGTAATTACAGATAACTACTCCCTCTTTCCTATTTTATATTAAAAGTCTTTAGTCTTTTTTTTTTGGGTCAACAAAACCCCCCCTTAATCGGTTGCATCAACGAAGTCATGACTTGTGTTATAATAATATTCTCAACGGTCCACGGTAAGTGATAATTTTATCTTTTTATTTTGATTCAAAATAATTATTTATTTATATAATTGAAAAGAAATTAATTTTATTTTTTCAAAATTTGCCCTTATTTACATATTTTAATGTGTCAAGATAACAATTAATTAAGATTAATTTAGTATATATAATTTTTTCTCTCTAAAAATTTATATTTTTTTAATGGGTAAAATGGTTACTAGTTATGAAGCAGATGGATATAAGTAATAAAACCATTTTATCCTCGTAATTAATGTGCACTTGTTCTCATGTCACTGATTCCAAGAATAATACCTCAATCAACAGGGTTATGGTCCGCTGGACTTAGATACAAGATTCTACAAACTATTTTTTTTTAAATAATCATAATGTTCGGTCAGCTTACACCAGTCTTGAAAAATTCCACAAATATTTATGAAATTTTTTCCAAGCATAGATAGTTGACATATTTTTTTTTTTAATTATGAGTTCAGTATAAAACTTATACTCCCTACTTTCACTTTTATTTATTCAATATTGATTTTAAACACCCCTTAAAAAATAAAATATATAATTTATTATGATACCCATATTAATTGATGTATAGTTTTAATGGATTTAAAAAATAAGTTGGAGTAAGTAATTAATGTTAAAGGAAAAATAAAAAAATAAATTATTTTTCTTTTGATATGTAAAAAGTGATAAGTAAAATAAAAATTTATTTTTAAAATACTTGTCAACTAAAAGTGAATCGAGCGATTAACTCTATCTCTAAACGAAAGTGGATAAAATCGGGAATTGCCATGGAGATCTCCGCTCGTAAAATGTCTATATTATCTATTAAATTTTAAATTTAAATTTGACAGAAGCAATCCTCTCTGGAATAGGAATTATATTAAAGTTTATTTAAAAATTAGGAACATTTTTTATTCCTTTTCCAGGTATATGTATATAATGAATCTTAAAAAACATCATTGTTTTCCCATGTAGGGTGGGATTCGGAAGCGAGGGGGGGGGGGGGGGGGGTTACCCTGCATGTGTGTCTATATATATATATATATAACCATCTGTACAAAGAGTGTCGAACAGAAGAAAAAGAAGAAGAAGAACCCAACAAAACGGCTATAATTTAGCATTTTCCCGAAGTAGTCAAATTATACAAGGAAAAATTTACTCCCCCCTCTCAATTTAATTATATTGGCAAATTCCATTGCTGTAAATTTGAGAGGGAGGGGTATTGGCTTTAATCAGGTTTTTTTTTTATCCTTCAATTATCTCTCTTTGATAATTTTTGTCATCTTTCTGAATTTTATAGAAAGGTGAGAAATTTTTAGAAAGAGGAGATTTTTGAATATAGTTTTGGGTGCTAATGGTGTTTGATAGTTATTATCCTTCAAAAAAAAGTGACGATATTTGTGAAGACGTTTGTGGTGAGGTACCTCTCTTCTCCTTTTCACCTCTTTTCTTATTGATTTATTTTTAATTCTCATTTACCATTTTATATGAAAAGTTTGAAGCTTTTTGCACATTAAGTTTGGATTTTTTGGGGAATTTTTTTGTTTTGTTTTATGGATTGTTGTTTTTCTGGGGAATTTTAAAATATGTGTTTTCATTTTCTTATTGACATGGATTGTATATAAACCCTAGAATCTTGAATTGGGCTGATGTGGGTTTCTCCCAAGGAGAAGTTTTTGGGGGGGGAAAATGTGATCTTGATCAAATTTGGGTGATTTTTCTCATCTTTTCCTATATTTCTGGAAATTTGTGGACTCCATGTTTTATGGTTGGAGATTTGACTATGGGGTTATCCATTTGATAATATCTAAATTGATGGAAGCTTTAATTTTAGCTAAATTGATACAATAAGTAATCTTTTGCTCTCTCAAGAAAAAGGCAGCCCGGTGAACTAAGCTCCCGCTATGCGGGGGTCCGGGAAAGTACGCAGGTATACGCAGCCTTATCCTGCATTTTTGCAAGAGGTTGTTTCCACGGCTCGAACCCGTGACCTCCTGGTCACATGGCAGCAACTTTACCAATTACGCCAAGGCTCCCCTTCATCTTTTTCTCTCTCAAAATATTTGGGAAATCCTCTGACCCTATTGGCTTGTTCTATTTTCTGTAAAATGGTGTTAAGTTTACATTCTTTTATTTGCCTGAATTTTTTTCCATCTGTTTAAAGTTATCTTTTTTCATATGCAGCAGTCTTCCCCTGGAGTAATAAACATGTCAAGACTACGGTGTATGCTTCGAGGATTGGATTTAAAGGCTATTATCTTTTTGATTGTTTTTGTGCCAACATGCATTGTTGGTATATACTTGCATGGACAGAAGATTACCTACTTCCTTCGCCCGTTATGGCAATCTCCTCCCAAGCCCTTTATTGAAGTTACTCACTATTATCACGAGAATGTCTCGATGGAGAATCTTTGCAAGCAACACGGGTGGGGAATCCGTGAATATCCTAGGCGTGTTTATGATGCAGTTTTGTTTAGTAATGAAGTGGACATGCTTACAATCAGATGGAAGGAATTGTATCCTTACATCACGCAGTTTGTTCTTCTCGAGTCCAACTCCACGTTTACTGGTTTGCCCAAGCCCTATACTTTTGCTATTAACCGAGACCAATTTAAGTTTGTTGAACCTCGATTGACTTATGGAACCATTGGAGGAAGATTCAAAAAAGGTGAAAATCCGTTTGTTGAAGAGGCATATCAGAGAGTAGCACTCGACCAGCTTTTGAGAATAGCTGGCATCGAGGACGATGATTTGTTGATAATGTCTGATGTTGATGAAATTCCTAGTAGGCATACCATCGATCTTTTGAGGTGGTGTGACGACATTCCTCCAATTCTTCACCTTCATTTGAGGAATTATTTGTACTCGTTCGAATTTCAAATTCAGCACAGAAGTTGGAGAGCTTCAGTCCACAGGTATCAGAAAGGCAAGACTAGATACGTACACTATCGTCAAACTGATTACCTTTTGGCAGATTCAGGTTGGCATTGTAGCTTTTGTTTCCGTCAGATATCTGACTTCATATTCAAGATGAAAGCTTACAGCCACACTGATAGAATAAGGTTTCTGCATTATTTGAACCCTAAAAGAATACAAGATATCATTTGTCAAGGGGCTGATTTATACGACATGCTTCCTGAGGAGTACACATTCAAGGATATCATTGGTAACATGGGACCCGTCCCTCATTCTTACTCAGCCGTGAATCTTCCTGCTCATCTGCTGGAAAATCCCGAGAAGTACAAGTATCTCTTGCCTGGGAACTGCAAAAGAGAAAGTGGCTAACTTTTTATGACAGAGTTGAGTGCATTTTCTTAACATTAGGAGGTGCTTCATATGCAGGTTTTATGTTGCAACATGAGGAACTCTTATCAGGTAATTAATGATGGTCGTGCTCGGGATATATAGTGGGTACTTCTGTTTGTCTTGAGTTCATTTGAGTACATTCATTTGCCAAGTAAACATTTAATTTACGGGTGATGATATGAAGGCAGGGGGGGGGAACTTGAATGTTTCCTGTCTGTATTGCGTAACCCTGAGATCGTACTCTTTGGATGACAAATACTCGGGCTTTTCGATTGTAGAATTGGTTTTCTTATTCTTTTTCTCCTGTTAGAGACTAATTTATTCCAATATATAAAATTTGTCTTCCAAGGCTTTCCTCATTGCACCTTTACCCCCTGATATCACATTTCCTCCATGTATATGACTATGTGAATTGGTTGGATCCACCAGCAGTTTCTTGTCTATTGTCTTGTCTAATTTTGTTGCATAGAGTTGTGGATTTTTGAGATTTTACTAGGTTGGATTGACAAACTACTGGGAAAATGAATATCATTGCAAGTTGCTTGTTAGTAATATAATTTGGTCCGGGCAACTGTTGCATTTCGTTTCATAGTCAATAAAAGGGCGGCCTGGTACACTAAGCTTCCGCTATGCGCGGCGTCCGGGGAGGACCACAAGGGTCTATTGTACGCGGCCTTATCCTGCATTTCCTGCTCGTTTCATAGTCAATCTGGCAACTATTTAAGGTGTTTTTTGTTGTTGCAAAACTATACCAAGTGCTCACTTTTATGATCTACTTCCAAATAATGAGAACTAGTAGCCCAGAGAGTGTTACTATTATTAATTTTAATGATTTATTTTGAGTGATTAATGAACTTAAGTTTGGAATTGAAGAAAAGATATTGTGTTTGAAACCAAGCTATTAAGGGAAACATAAGTTTATTTTTCATTGCTAAGCATGATGTTATCACTTCATATAAGCTTTGCAAAGTAAAGTTGATCTCTACAGGGGCCGGATTCAAGACTTAAACTCTATGAGTTCAACTTTTAAGGTTTTTAATATTGATCTCATTCTGCTCTTAGAGTTATGGGTTCATATGTGTTCTTTGTTGCAATTTTAATCGATTTATATATATAAATTCATGCTCCACATCGAAAGTTATGGGTTCAATTGAACGTGGTACTATTATATTGGATTCGCCCCTGGATCTCTAAGTTCTAGGAAAAGAGGGTTTGTAGCCTTGTTGGTTGATAGTCATTATCAAAAGCGGATCCATGATTTAAACTTGATGAATTCAACCTTTATGTTTTCACCACCCAACCTACTACACTTTTCTAATTGTTCAGATTACTATTTATTAAAATTTTAGTGATTTTTTCAGATATATATAAAAGAAATTGAACTTGTTGAGTTTATGTTGCATCAACTCCTGGTCAGTGTAAAAATAGACGTTATGAGTAAATCATCTTAATACTTAATAAAGTAGATGGACGCATAGAATTCATAGCTAAAAATATTAATTTGTGATTGAAACGTAGTTCATTAATTTTTAAGCATGATATTATACTATAGTTGTTTGGTGATAAAATGGGTGGTTTTTAATTTTCATAGGCTGTATCTTTTTTTTTTTTTCTCAATTTCCATAATCTAAACATTTCAATCAAACAACTGTTTGCATGTTCAAATTTAAGATTCCAATTTCTAGCATAATCGTTTCCAATATAATATTCCAACATAAACTAATATATCGGATCATCGAAAGAACATGGTAGTTCTTCGTAGACCTTACCTCTACCCTGTGGTAGAGAGGTTGTTCATGATAAACCCTCGGCATCCCTTCCTTCAAGAATTTCCCACCTTGACCTTGGGTTTACTCGAACTCACAACCTCTTGGTTGTAAGTGGAGGGTGCTCACCACTAGAGCAACCCACTCTTGTCAAGTTCCGCAAAAAAAACCATGAATTTGAAAGCATAAATTCCCAATAACTCCTAAAATTTGATAATAAGTGAATATCATTGTTCCTGAGTTCTTACACTTATATGGGAGCTTTCTTATCAACCAACAATAATAACAATTATGTCTCAGTCCCAAATATATTAGAATCAGCGATATCCTCGTCTTCTTTTTTAAGCTTAACTCATATCACCATCATTATCAAAATAAAATAAAAGTAAATATGAAAAGACAAGTATATAACAGATAGATAATAGTAATAATAATATTAGAAGTTCTCTACCAAGTCTAAAAGCTATTCTCAACTAATACCCTATCCTTAGCTAAGTCTGCATTGATTCCAGAGATTTGTAAGTTTTTCGGGGCAACTTCCTTCCATGTGATTTTAGGTACATATGTCCCCTTTTTAACATCTTCCCCCAAGATAGTTTCACACCTACGAACCAATGCATATGTAGGCAGAGGCGGATCTAGGATTTAAGCTCTATGGATTCAATCTTTAAGGCTCTTAGCATTGAATCAATTGTATATTTAAAGTTATGGTTTCATACCTATAATCTGTTACAATTTTAATGAATTTTTATACATAAAATTATACTCTGCACCAAAAATACGTGTTCAGTTGAACCCGATACGGAAACATTCCATCCGCCTCTGTTTGTAGGTCGACACATGACATAACCAAATGTCTCAACAACATTTCTCATTTTATCCTCGATGCGTATTACTTGCACCTTCTGGCGAATATGAAGCTTTTAATTGCTCTCCAGAGACCTTTAAAAATATATGCACAAAAAAGGGTAGAAATGAAATGCTTGCAAATGGAAGGATACATAGGCACATCTGCATATAGCAAGATGTCTTTCATATCAGAATGCATGGCGTCAGACACAACAAAAGAGGCATTAGAAAGCAATTAGAATCCACAGTAACAACAAAAAATACTGGAATATGAACTAGAAACTTCACAAAGCATTTGAGAATTGGAACGTGCTGAACAGAACAAAAAGAACATGACAAAGTCTTAACAAGAGAGATGAACACATCAAATCAAAATCAGAGCCATATCAATATTTTAAGCTTCAACAGTTCCAGCTCCCAAATACTGAAATACAGATCCTTGATAGATCGTAGCAGGTTCTTGCAACAACTCCTTCGATTCGTACATCTTCCAGCTTTATAGGATACAACAACAATTTTTTTTCTTTTCTCCAGATTCCTCCTCTTACTGTAGGACGGGTGGAAAGATGAGCATTTCATAAAACAGAAGCCACTCAAGAACGCAATCTTGTTGAAATAGATTCTGGATCTCAGAATGCACAAAGCATTATCTCATGCTGTTAACAGCAAAGTTCTTATCATTTCTATTGCCGGTCCAACCAGCTAAAGATACTCTCTTGAGAACCGAACGGTAAATCCTGCATAGAACACAACATCATAGTCAACAATAGATGTTATTATTATACATATAAAACAATGATCATTAGCACCTGCAAAGATGAAACTTACTGCAAGTTGGAAATCTGGAGGAGTATCTAATTCTAAATTATCCAGCTCCGAAATTCCACAGGTTGTGTTACCATTTCCTTGTGGTAAATGGCTAGTGTTATGAGTGTATTCAGTAGAAGAGCCAAGATTATGTTCAAAACTATCAAGATAAGAAGCAAGAAGTTCATCACACAACAGAGAATTATCAACATCATTTGCATCAGCTCCTTGTGATTCTCCAGCCAAACATGTGGGGTACTCCATTTCACTCTTAACTGTAGCATCAGAAGACTGCCCTGGTTCTTTGGCAACTTCCACTTCCTAAACAGCAAAATGAAAATTAGTGTATGGAAAATCTAGCAAAATGCACATATGTAGATGCAATTACTTGAAGTATGTATTCGTGGGTCAAATACTTGCAATTTTGTAAAAACCAAAATAATGTACAGAACAGCCAATGATAATTTTTTTTTTCATTTTTGGCACATCAGCCGAAATTAATTACGGGTGCTAGCCAAATATACAAACATAAACACTGATTGTGTATATCAAATGTATAATTATACCTAATATACAAAATATATACATTTTTCGACTTCAATTTTTGTGGGCGGCCCAAAAATGTAATTATCACATGATAGAAGATTATAAGGAAGATGCAAACCTGATCAGGTGAGAAGGGTAAAGAGTCATCGATAAAATCATCACAGGAGGGGGTTTCTCCAGCTCGAGGGGGATTAGGAGTAACCGTTTTTGGAGTTGTAGGGCCAGTGTGATTTGCTCCCGCACTGGCTTCTTCATTGACACGAGAGTCATTGGGCTTGACGGATTGCTTCTGCTGTTGGTAAAAGATTTTCGAAACAACATATTCACCTTCTTTTTCGTCTTCATCAGTGCCCAGATGGTACTGATGCATTACCCAATGAGTCTTTTCCTGCTTCAACCCCTTCTTAGTGTTTTGATAGAGAACCATTACCTTCTTACACCCCTTTTGGAGTCCATTATCCATCACAACCTTGGTCTTTCCAGTCTTGTGCCAACGGACATGTTCTTTGATCAAATTATTTTCATCACTAATCTTTCTACGCTTACGTTTACCAGTTGAATACGCATTGGTAATGCGATAAAAGAAGTGAACGCTACTTCCGTCCTTTTTGGCACCTGAAACAAAATAAATGTTATCGCTATCTCTTAATTTTGTTGGAATCACAATCCAAAATGGAAACTTATAAACTATGAGAGATTGAGGAATGAAAAGTTCGCCATAATATATTGATAATGTCAGGTTTCAACTGGAAAAATGGAAAGATGACAAGCAACACCTTAAACTTCAGGATGAGCAACTTGTATCTCTTGTATCTACAACTTTGTTAAAACAAATTACTTTTGCTGCATTTTCATTTCTAAGGTAAGGTATTGGTGGAGGAGGCACATATTAGACGAAGAGGGCAAACCTACTTCCATAAACTCTTGAATGAACAGGGAGACAAGAACATTGTGCTAGGTGAATTGGAGCACTCCGAGAGTCGTCGCAATCTTAGCCCGTTTTTATTTACTTTGACGTTTGATGTACTTACGCGTCACATTCAAGGGGAAGTGTCTTGGTACATGTTATTTGCAAACGATATTGTCGTGATTGACAAGAGGCGGAGCGGTGTTAATGCAAGACTAGAGATTTGGAGGCAGACCTTGGAGTCAAAAGGTTTCAAGTTCAGCAGGACCAAAACAAAGTACTTGGAGTGCAAGTTTTGTGACAGGAATCGTGATACAGACGTGGCAGTATCGCTTGACAACCAAGTTCTCCCCGAGAAAGAAAGTTTCAAATACCTAGTATCAATAATTCAAAGGGATGGTGAGATTGATGAGGATGTCACACATCGTATTGGAGCAGGGTGGATGAACTGGAGGCTCACATCTGGCTTTTTGAGTGATAAGAATGTGCCGCATGGACTTAAAGGTAAGTTTTACAAAGTGATAGTTAGACAGACTATGTTATATGGGATACAGTGTTGGCTAGTTAAGAATTCTCATATCCAAAAGATGGAAAGTAGCCAAGATAAGGATGCTGGGGTGGATATACAGGCATTGCACGAGAGATAATATTAGGAATGAAGTTATTCGGGATAAGCTG
Source organism: Nicotiana tabacum (assembly GCF_000715075.1). Classification (NCBI taxonomy): domain Eukaryota; kingdom Viridiplantae; phylum Streptophyta; class Magnoliopsida; order Solanales; family Solanaceae; genus Nicotiana; species Nicotiana tabacum. The sequence continues at coordinate 212,042,886 of NC_134082.1, read as the reverse complement.
GGAGTGGCCCCCGTGGAGAAGAAGATGCGTGAAGTGAAGTTAAGATGGTATGGGCATGTGAAGAGTAGAGGCGTTGATGCCCCCGTGAGGAGTTGTGAGAGATTGGTTGTGGTGGGCATGAAGAGAGGTAGAGGTAGGCCGAAAAAGTATTGAGATGAGTTTATTAGGCAGGACATGATGAAACTTCAGCTTAGTGAGGACATGACCCAAGATAGGAGGGTGTGAGATCGAGGATTAGGGTAGAAGGTTAGTTTGGATGTATTCCTTTGTCATCCTAGTGGAAGTAATATTAGTCTTGCAGTCTTTTTCCTTTTTTTTCCTTTTCGTAGAATTTATATTCCTACATGTTATTTCTTTCGCGTCAGTTATTTTACTATATCGTTGTTTTTCATATATCGATGTGTTACTACTTATTGCTACTGCTCCTTTTCATTTTGTCCTTGAGCCGAGGATCTTCGAAAACAACTTCTACCTCCATAACGTCGGGGTAAGGTCTGCGTACATATTACCCGCCCTAAACCCCACTTGTGGAATCATACTGGGTATGTTGTTGTTGTTGTTGTTATTGTCATTTATAAGGTAACTGCAACCCTAAAAACCATGAGTAAGAGAGCCTTTCCTGAAGATAGCCTTCCCACTGAAAACACAAACAGCTATGTGCACTTGTGCATTAACAACAGCCAGTAGCGGAGCCACATAGCATTGACATCCCTTCATCGGAAAATTCTATTGTTTCGATAGGTAAAAGTTATTCTTTTATGCATATATACTATGTTTTGAATCCCCTTGACTTCCTCGTATATTTACTAATTTAAATTTTGACACCCTCTGCTACTGACAGCAGCCATACATACATCATGGTAAAAATGACATATCCCATGACAAGAAAGGGTGTTTTCCATCTAAACATGGAGGATTTAGAGTAGCACACTTTTTACTCAATGTATCAATGCAATCTATTTCTACCAGCATAGTATATTGACTTGAATAATGCAGCTAAAAGCAAACAGAAGATGGTGTATCAAAGAATTAGGGGCTTTACAAACCAGGAAGATTTTCAGGATGGGTATAGCAAATCCCTTCGTAAATGTCAAGAGTCGGAATGAACTCATCAATGAATTTGTGTTGCTTGGAATTTCCCACCCCGCACTTTTCTTCCAAATACTCCAAGAGCTCTACATCAGATGGATCAAATTTCACACCAACAGGTAGACCAGGCCAATCCTGAGAAACCTGAATCCAGAAAGCAGCAAAATTTTAAAGCAGAATTAAGCAACTAATTTATGATACATGTATTTGCTGGCCTAATCTTGAACCAAGGGAAAAGGAAGAAACTTTACTGCAGGATACTTATTAGCTTACATCGTTGTTATCAATACAGTAATGGCAGTTTGGGCATTGCCGCTTTGCGCCACAATCTTTTATTTGATGTGCAGCAGGAGCACTGGCATTTTTAATTTTTCTTGCTAGTCCTCTGCCATCAATAAGCCAAGATCTGCATCAAGGAAAAAACCAGATGAGACAATTTGATCAACTTATGGTGACAAAAGTCACAAGAAAAGATTCAGAACCTCATATAACAAAATCAAAAACTTTCTTTGCAGCTTTAAAAAAGATATAACAATTAACTATAACCGCGCTTAGCATTGCTGAAACATTTAATAATTCATCTGCATCACTATCAGTTTAGACTGTAGGCCAATGTTTCCAAATCTTTCTATGAGACTACATATGAAACAATTTCGACATAATGTTTTGATTATTAACATTTGCTTTAGCATTGCGTGCAATGCATACGTCAAGCAACACTATACACAAAAAGAAGCACCCTTTGAATCTGGAGACCAACAAAAAATTGGGGCAATGTCAAAAATGGGTGAAAATTTCATCTAAGGTGAATGACAATGGGATTAACAAACTGGGACTTCAGATCAACACTAAACTAACAGGCAGCTCTAGCAACTAGCCCGTAAAAGCACACATATGGTTTGTAAACAAAAGGGCACCTTTTTATGAACTAACACTAAAGCGCAGCCCGGTGCACTAAGCTCAGTTTATGCGCGGGGTCCGGTGAAGGGCCGAACCACAAAGGTCTATTGTACACATCTTTACCCAGCATTTTTGCAAGAGGTTGTTTCCACGGTTCAAACCCGTGACCTTCTGGTCACATGAAGGCACTTTTTATGAACTAACACTACTAAGAGAAATTAGTGTCTTGTGTAATCCATCAAATACTAACCACACTCAATTAAAGCAATACAAACATTAACATCTTCAAGAGTGTTAAGTAATCTGACCATCTAACCCAAAGACAACAGATAAAGTGGTCCAAATCTTTACAAATCCGTTGGGATATCATTATACACCCCATTAGATATTCATATAACTCAATTTCCTTTCGCATTCTATACTGTCACTAATATTTTTTTTCCTCTTACCCACACACACAAGCCGCTACAGAGCCCACTAATTCCAAAACGAAAAAATAAAAATCAAACCCCTGAAAACCCACATCTTAAATCCCTACAGTACTATTCAGCATTATCTCAGGAACAAGCACAAATCTTAGAACAGAAGCTACAATGATCATCCAAAAGGTTGAAACCCCCAAAATCTTTTTAAAAAAAAAAAATCGATTTTTAGACCATCTTCGATCATACTCAATAAAACCCAGAACAAAACTTTGCCTAACAAACACGAAATTTCAAGTTCCATTCACAGAGATTCATCCTCACCTTCCCATAAATGATTTTGATAAAAAATAGCACGATTTTCAAGAAATATAGCTTAATCTAAGTGTCAATGTTAATCTTCTGAGTGCGTTACAGATTGATAAAATGTATTCAGACTGAGAAATGAGAAGAAGGGAGAAGCTCTGGTTTCTCTATTTGTATCCAATACTTTTCCCTTTTCTCCACTGGATTAAGCAAGCTGGACTGGACTGGAGTGTGAATGAGCGGGAAATTTATCTAATGAGGCTTGGATCCGAGCCTTTTAGGTTCGGATAAGTATTTACGTTTAACTATGCTACCGAACCACAGGTTTAGTATGGCCCACAGTTGACCGAACCTCGGGTCTGCCAATGACACAGCTCTGGAACTTTAATGTCTTCTTCGAAAACTCGGTATTAGTGTTAAAACGGTAAATTTAACTGGTTCCGAATTCCTTGCTCTCCAAGCTATAAATGGAAATGTTTTATGTTCTCTGATTTCGCCTTTTTCCTCTTTTAATTATTTATGTTTAAATAGTGACATGATATTTAATTTATCAAATAAATTTCAAATATAATTTTTCTTTTTTTTTCATTTACCATTGTTAAGATATTATTTTAGTCAAATTAGAATGAATGTAGGGTAAGCTCGAGTTAGCCTCAAGGTCAATGCAAATAATGGATGTAACTTTTCTTATGAAGAATTAGCCATAGAAGTGTAGTTAGAAGCCGAGTTACGATTTCAAGTTTATTGATACAGATTTTTTTTTATAGTAATTAAATGTTTTTATTTACTAATAGCAATATGTACAAAATTCAATCTGGAACAGGGCATTCCCAGTTCCATTCCCTTTTCTACATTTCTTCTATCCTCCTTTATAGTAAGTATCTATTTCTGCTATTTTCTTCCCTGTCTTAATATTCATCGATCCTGTGATTGCTACCTCTATTACAATTTGTCTCGTTGTCATTTCTACTGTTTTCTTCTGGTCTTGGAATATTCTGTTGTTCCTTTCATTCCATATGTGGTACACTTCACATGCCAGGGTCAATCTATAGACTTGAGTTGCTGCATTGTTTTCGGTTGCATTGCTTTCAGCCCATTGTATCTCCCTTTGCCATTCCATCGGAGCTCTAGTTATTCCTTGCCAGTGTAGTATCTTGCTCCAGATTTCTCCAGTAATTCGACAGTTAAACAATAAATGTTCAATAGTCTCTTCTGCTTCAGTAAATATAGGACAACTTACTTCATCTGTAATCCCCCATGTGTGTAGTGTGCTTCTTGTGAGTAGCCTGTTTTGTATAGCTAAACTCAGCACAAAAATCCACTTTGGAGCTCCTAGATTGTTGCATGTTAGTCGCCTCTATGATACCTTTTGATATTTTCCACACATGCTATTATAACACTTCTTGATAGAGAAGTAGTTCCATTCTATTACTTCTTCCATGCTGGTTCTTGCTTCTTTTATGTAGCTCTTTGCTTTGATTATTTTCTGTACCATCCACGAGGCATTCTTTGGTTTGCACTCCCAAACTTCCTTTTTCTTCCCATAATATAGATGGACCCATAACTTGTCCTTCTTTTTGCATAGGTTCCATAATAATTTGCAAATGGAAGCTCTGTTCCATATTTGAATATCCATAACATTGAAGCCACTTGCTAACTTTGGTGAAAACACTTTTTCCCATGATAGCAAGGCTCTTTTTGAAGCCTCTGTTCCTCCAGTCCATAAGAATGTTCTACAAATTGTTTCTATCTTATTCATTATTTTTTTAGGGATAACAAAGATCTGTGACGAACAGATTTGAATGGAAAATATAACTGATTTGATCAGTTGTAATCTGCCTGCATAAGATAAGAACTTTGAAGTCCATGAAGTGATCCTGCCTAGCATCTTCTTCAGTAGTGGTTGGCATTGTAGCAAGGATATCCTCTTAGTGCTGAGTGGTACTCCAAGATATTTGAATGGTAGTTCTCCCCTGCTAAATCTAGTTACCTACACTATATGTTCCTGTATAATCTGTGGAACCCCTCCAAAATAAATGGAGCTTTTTGTTGTATTTGCTTTTAATCCGGATGCCTTTGAAAATTCCATAAAAGAATTGAACAACATTTGAATGAAGATAGTATCACCTCTGCTGAATAGCAGCAGGTCATCTGCAAACCCCAGTTGAATGATATTTAACTTATCACACCTAGGATGGAAGTTGAAATCCGGCTTATACCTTAGTGTTTTAAAGCTTCTTGTAAGATACTCCATACGCAGTACAAATAAAAAAAAGTGATAATGGATCCCCGTGCCTTAGTCATCTTCTAGCATGAAATGGTTCCATTGGTTCTCCATTGATGAGGATAGAATATAAAACAGTTTTTATGCATACCATGATCCATTTTACAAACTTCTCTGGCATTCCTAGTTGGTTCAACACTTGTTCTAAGAAATCACATTCTATAGAATCATATGCCTTTTGCAGGTCCAATTTTATCATACATTTAGGAGAGATGCCCTTCCTTCCATACCCTTTTACCAGCTCATGACTTAGGATTATGTTATCTGTTATAACTCTTCCAAGAATAAAACCAGACTGACTCTTGTCAACTAGGTGATCCATCACTCCTTGCAATCTGCTGGTCAATATTTTTGATATGATCTTGTACAATACTGTGCAACATGAAATAGGTCTGAAATCTTTGACAGTTGAAGGGTGTTGAATCTTAGGGATCAAGGTAACAGTTGTTACATTAATAGGTCTGTACATTTCAGCTTTGTTTGAAGAATTGGAGCACCGCCTCAGATACTTCTTGCCATGTAATCCCCCATGTCTTCTTAAAGAACTTTGAGTTGAAACCATCACATCTTGGGGCCTTTAGTTCATCTATTCCCTTCAAAGCAAGTTGTATCTCTTCCATAGTAACATATTCAATTAGTTTTAACTGTTGCTTTCTGTCTAGTACATTGCCCTCCTTCATGATGCTTGGTTGAATGGCTAGTATGCTATGAGCTGCTGCTCTCAATAACCCTTTGTAGAATCCCACTATTTCCATTTCTATTGCTTCTCTAGACTGAATAATTTCACCAGCTGTATTTTGGAGACTTCTAATCTTATTTTGATTTACTCTATTCTTCATGCTAGCAAAAAAGAAAGCTGTATTGTGGTCCGCTAGCTTCAACCATTGATTCCTAGATTTCTGCTTATATATACTTTCCTCTATAGTTATCCATTTTTCCAATTGCTTCTTTAGCTTTTTCTCTTCTTCAGACCTCTGTGTTGCTGCACTTATAGTTCCCATCTGCCCTTGTAACTCTTGTAACCTTTGTCTTGCATTTCTAACCTTTAAATCTACTGCTTTGAATTCTTTTGTATTCAGCCTCTTTAGTGCATATCTAACTTCAGAATTTTAATTTTTTAAGTTCTCATTTGGCTATAAATTTTGGCAACTTTTTTTAATTTTTTGTTTTGAAAACCTTGTTTGATCATAGATTATGATCAATTCTTTTTTTAAATTTTTTTTAAGTTCCCAAAATCTAGTTTAGGGTAGTTTTGGGGTAAAAAAATTTCTTTCACTCACAAAATTTAAAAAAAAATTCAAATAAAATGCATGTCTAACACACAATTTCAACTTTCAAAAAATATTTTTCAAAAAATATTTTTTCAAGTTTCAATTAAATTTATGTCCAGACGCTAGCTAAGTTACGGTGTTCTAAATTAATTTTTATACATAATTAATAATTTTTTTAAAGATAAATACAATGTTTGAATTAAAGCTATTAGGTTCGATCGAACTCTTAGTCTAAATATGTGAATTATCCTTTTCGAAATACTTTCTTCATCTTTTTTTCTTTTTTGCTATTCCATCTAACGAACTATTAGTATTATATTGAGACAAGTTTGAAATATTAGTTGAGCGTGGATTAGTTTGTTGAGGTATTCACATGCTTGTAATATTTATGTATTATGAGATTTCGAAGATTGAATTGAGCTGTCTATATTTTACTATTAGAAAAACTTACTTCCAAATATTTGCAGTAAAAATTACTGAGTTGGGTTCTCACGATTAGGTTAGACTTTGGATGTTTGTGGAGGGATTTATCGTTGGGTTCCGGCAGTTGAAAGGAGAGAACTGAATCTGCCATTGTAGTTGATTTCCCAAAATCTGATTCAGGTAGGATAAGTTTCATGGCAGAACAAGCATTCAAAAGGTAAGATTTGAGATCAATAGATATATTGATCTTTGTTTTGTTTATTCTGAAAATTTTATTTTCATCAGTGTTATTGTGGTTGCTAAAGTTTGCATCTTTTTAATTCGTTACTTACAAAGGTTGATGCAGAACAAACTTGATGTTTCGCCTTCACTGTGTTACCTAACTGTATAACATTAAAAATCTATTATTTTCATTTATAGGAATTGGTGCATCCCTTGCTTCTTTCTCAGTGAAGAAACTACAAATTTATAATTGTGCTTGCGGCTGGTAATAAGATCTCCCACTCTGATTTGAAGAACTTTTACAGTTCAGTTCTCTTGCTATTGTTAACCAACCAGCTCCTTCTTCACACAATTTCTCATCTACAAGGGTCAATACTCTGTCAGGTATGTAAATATTCTGTTCATAATATGTCACAAAAAGATTTTGGTTTCTTTCCTAAGTACTCGATGCATTTAGAGCTTAAGTGATTGCCACCCTTTTTCTATATTTATTTCCCATTCCTATGCAGGTTCGTAAATTAGTCATTATCTTATGCAGTTCTTTTTTATATCGTGTTGCTCCTATATTTGACGGTAATGTCATTCAAAAATATAAGAGGGAAGAGGTAACTTTCTTTCACCGCTTTTGCATTTATGCCTTTCTTTCAAACATTTGATTGAATTGGAGAATTTATGTGGTGGCACTACATTGGTGCCATTACTATATGTACATCTATAGCATTATTCTTGTGGGAAAAAATGCCAGTATAATTTCCTATGAAGGAAGATGCTTTACACGCCAATTTTCTTGCGCGAAAATTGTTTTAGATTTTTTGGGTGTAAAAGTAGGTCATACTTTTCCAGTATAAAAAGATTGTCAATCACGTTAAATGTTGTATTGATAAAGAGTTGGAATAAACGAAAAAAATTGCAATTGTTTGAATTGAAGATTTCTGTTTGGGAAATGGCAATGGCTTTTATATCTTCAACTGCAATTTATGGCTCTCTTTCTTCATTGTCTTATGAAAAATAACCCAAAGGTACCCGTTACCTTATTCTCTCCAAATATCAACTTTTGCACTTAAATCTGTAATTTTTATGAAGATCGGAGAATTTTATCATCTGGGTTCGTTTTCTTTTCCTTTTTTGGTTTTGTTTTGGTTCTCAAAGTTTCAGTCTTTGCACTTAAAAGTGTAAATGTGATGAACATCAAGAATTTTATCATCTGAGTTTTTTTTGTATGTTTTTTTCCTTCTGGGTCTCATTTGCTGATTTTTTACATTGTCACTCAGCAAATGTATCGGCCTCAAACTTCATTGAAAGCATTGAATTTTACTCTTACGTGTTGGGCTATGAAGTCATTAGTTCCATTAGCAGCAACTATCAAATAAGCTGTTAGCCTTACAGATATTTGGCCTTTTTCAGTTTTTTACTAGCCACCCGTTTTTCTGATACATGTAAATAGGCTAATAGCTATGGGCTATAGCGTCTCACTGTAATTATATCTTCCTTAGAGTTTGTTTGTAGGATTCACGTTTAAAGAATTGTACTGACTGTTCATGTAAAATAGTGACTATTATAGCTTTCTTGGTCTGATAATTAAGATCTCTAATTTGGTTTTATAGACAAGAGGGGTTGCTCTGATGGTAAGCAACCTCCACTTCCAACCAAGAGGTCGTGAGTTCGAGTCTCCCCAAGATCAAGGTGGGCCTCTCTACCTCAGGGTAGGGGTAAGATCTGCGTACACACTACCCTCCCCAGACCCCACTAAGTGGGATTATACTGGGTTGTTGTTGTTGTTGTTGTTGTTGTTGTTGTTGTTGTTGTTGTTGTTGTTGTTGTTGTTGTTGTTGTTGTTGTTGTTGTTGTTGTTGTTGTTGTTGTTCACGTTTTAAGATTAACCCATGTAAGAATCTTTTTTATAGTTCTTCTAGCACAACGATTTGTGGAAACCTTTGGACAAATTTAATTCAAAGTATGTTCTACAATCGGGTTGTTGTTATTGTTCTATAATTGAACTGAGATCAATACATATATTCTTTATTTTGTTTATTCTGAAAAAAATTTCATCGGTATTTGGAGATTGTGGTTGCTAAAGTTTGCTTCTTTTTCATTCATCATCAGAATAAATTTGAAAATATGAACATTCTCAAGCACATCTCAGTTGTTGTTTTCTTTTGACTCCAAAAAAAGAAAATAAGAAGAATCATTAGGTTTCTCATCAGATAATGTAATAACTAATATTTGTGTATCATTGCAATTGATTTATGTATACCTCGCTGCACTTTACAGAACCTGCAAGAGAGAGCCAGGGTACAATGTTAAGATACTAAGGCGTATGCTTTTAGGTGAAAGAAAAGGGGCCAATTGAATGATATGTGGTAAGTCATGGTATGTTCTTAGATCCTTTTATGCCAAGTCATTATACTAGGATTATACTTATTTTTGTCATATGCTATACATGGTCATATTACATATTTTTGTCATATCTTATGACGTGGCAATATTGGATCAGAATACCCTTTATATATTGTCACAGTAGTGATGGAATCCCTTTAATTACATGATTATCACTTAGCAAATGTTCTTTTATATATCAAAGTTATATATACTGACAATACAAATTATTTTAACCCTTTAACTGGGTATTTTAAGTTATCATATATCATACTTGCTATGAAAGATTACATGTTATTGTAAATCAAATGAGGTTGATTTTCTCTATACACCAATGTGTAGAACTTGAACTTTTACTGATCATATCAAGCCTCTGCATAAATGCAAATTTAGATACTGAATGTCGCAACAGCACTATTAGTCAGCGGGCGAGTTGTTAACTTAGCTGAAGGAGTAGCAATCGCATATACCACACATTATTCAGGGAAAGCTCTTAACGCTCTTAATCAGTGGATTGATGTGTAAGTCAAAATCAAGTACTCCTATTTTTCAGTTCCATTAAAACAAGAATTTGTTCTTAAATTTTACTGTGTGATAGTTTTATAACTCATTATTTTGATACATACTGAAATACAGAGTGCAAAAGAATCAGTAAAGACGCTCTGCTAGAGTATGTAAGGATAAGATTATTGAGCTACTCTCAAAATTACTCCTCTGGTCATTTACTGGATCATTCGGAAGCACAAAGGTGAGGTAGTGTATGCTGACTCCAAGAAGTTCTCTCTGCTCAAAATTGAGAAAGATATTAGTTGGATGATCAATACCACCTTCGCTATTACTCCCTAGCTGCAATCTCAATATGCATTGGAATCAATTTTGTGAATATGTTGAAATAATAAGGCAAAATATACTTGAGAAAAATTACATTAAGTTGGCGGCTCTCATGAATCATAATTTTGACCTGAGACGGTAAAATATATAGACATTCTCACTCCCAAAACAATTAACTTTTATGTCATATCGCCTCTAGATTGGTTAAAAAATGAATTTATAGAAAATATTTATTTTGTGGGCTGTTTAATTTTTCTAATTGAAATTGTGATGATTGTTGCCCCATCAATGTGTTTGTTTGATGAAGTTATTATATGTAGATCTTTCATATATGCGATAGGTTATAAAAGGTGATGAAGTTTAGTTTAGTGAGAAATTGATTTTAGGATACGTATTGTAGCAGTGCTAAAGCCAGAAATTTTAACAAGGGATTCAAAAAATTCAAACTCAAGAATTATATATATATATATATATATATATATATATATATATATATATAGTTTGTTTTGCCTATTTGCAGTACGATTTTCCAATGAAGGAAATTCAATAGAACCCTCTTTCTCGGCTATATCTTCGCCACAATTTTTGAATGTACTGAAATATATGGAGGATTCCAATTGTTGACTAAACTAGATTTGGTATTGAGGTGTAGTTGATTGATTAATATGTATTGTGATAGTTTGCTAATTGTTGATTTAATTAACCATTTACGGGATTGTAGTGATTTTCTATATTTAGATTTGATATATGGCAAGTGGGTTTGGAGAATCAACTACTAGGGAAACCTCAAGTCCTTCTTGCTCCAGTAACAGTGGTAATTATAGCGATACTGGCAACTTCGAGTGCAATATTTGCTTTCATTTGGCGCATGACCCAATTGTTACTCTCTGCCGCAATAATGGAGGTAGTATATTAAGGCTTTTCTACATATTTGGACTCCTTAATGATTGTTGTTCCTTTTAAGTTCTGTACTTATCGTGTTTAATGACATATTTTTTCATCCGCGTGCGGCTGCCATTTGTAATCTAATGTGATAGGGAATAACCCATCTATTTTAGTTGGGTACCAGCTAGCAACACATGCCAAATGGGAAACTTTGAATTATGGGGTGCCTCATATAATTTGACGGAATATCCTGGAGCCATGATAATTTCGTGACATGATTTTCAGTCAGATTTTTTTGAGTCATCGACTTATGAGATATCTGACAAAGAAATATTGATATTTTGTAGTTTAATCAAGAAGCATGATTTCTTAGTTACACATCTTTTTTGCAGAAATTTTCCTTCTACCACAAGGGAAGTGAACTGCCTCATGGCCATCGAATGCTGACTAATCAACCTCTTCTTCGTAGTAGAGTGAATACAAGTATCGTTCTCATATTTAAGGTATATTCTTTTATCATGCCTTAAATATTTTCCCCCTATCTATATAAAAAAAGGAATTAGGAATTAGGTGTCATCCATATAGAAGAAATCATGTTCTTCTTAAAAAAGAAGAATAATGACTAAATTAAAACAAGAAGCTTGAAATTGTAAGTTGAATATACATGTGTTTAGTTATTCCTTTTAATGTTTAGAAATCACATTTATAGTCAATAACAGACAGTCTAAAAGCTATTGTGATTTTATTAGGATTGGCCATTGTGATGTAAAATAAATATTTTGCATAAGTATTGTTGCGGAAGGAAGGATTTTGCTAACGTTTAGATATCATACCTATAAGATTAAAATTTATTTTTAGCTACAAAAAATATAGGTTATTATGTTTCACTATGAAGTATTGATGCGAGCCTATATATTCATGTTTAAAGACCCTGATTGTTGACTTTTAACTTCATAACTTCATAACTTATATATATATTTATAAAAATCGCAGCTTCTAAATATTTGTTTGAAGAGAGTAAATCTACTTTATACTCATCATGATGCTTGCAACCTTTAGGAAAAATATTCTATTTAACCAATGCAATTTGGGGTTCATGATCATAAGTCTAGCTTTCAGCTTTATACAATTAAGTGTTAAAATAAATGATGAATTTTTTTGTTAGTACTGTAACTTTAAAACCTTTGTTAGAAGGATATGAAACTTATGCTAGAAGAAAAGTGATGAAAATATATTTGGACTTATCTGAGCTCTAAAAGTTTTGCTCCTATTAAAATCGATGTGTTTATATATGAATCGCATTCATTTTGCTAAGCCAAAAGTTTAAGCTTCAATAGTGTTCAATTGTAATAGTAAGTGTAGTACTTTGAAGCTTTGAATAATTTTGGAAATATGACGAATGAGGCAAAAATCTTTTTATTTTTCTAACTTTTTGTTTATACTTGCTTTTAGTGGCTTAAAATTTTCATATTTTAGAAAAAGTGCTTTTATCGAGGATGATAAAAAATAGTCGGTAGGGGTAAAGTTTATTTTTCTTTAAAAAAGCAGTTGGGAGTATTTTTTTTAGTAGTTATAGTTTTTTTTGTAGGTTACATTATTTTATACATATTTTCTCTACTGACTATTTTTCACTGTGTGGTATTAGTAGTACTTGATGCTATTCTATTGAGAGATTGTCATTGGGTGAGACTAGCATGATAAGTTCGAATGCAATAAGAGGATGATGGAGTTGAGCTACTGTTTTATTGATTCTCTCAAGACTTGGTCAATAATTTGTCCACAAGAAAATCGAGAAATTATGCAATTTATTTTTGTTGATTATTACTTGATTTCTTAAGAAAATGGGAATACCCTATTTTGGATCTCAAGCATACTTTCAAGGATAATTTTTTCAAGCTATTTTTGGGTCCTCATATGTTTCATTGCACGGGTTCTATTTGCTACATGCAAGACTACTTTGAAGGAAGAAAAGTGATCAAGATTAAAGATACTATGTGGTTTGTGTTGGAGATGCTTAAAATAGAATTTTGTTCGAGTTGGGGCGCCTTGATGTTTGTTTGGGACTTTAAACTGAAATTAAATTTAAACCAGAATTGATATCCTTTTTTGTTGTCATGTATCTATCGTGCTTAACGACCTATTTTACCCTTTTAAGGCCTTAGTAAGGGTGAGCTGCTTTTGGATTGAGACCCTTTATGCCGAACATAGGAATGCTTTTTTTAAAAAAAATAATTATTTATATTTATTTTCTTTTAAATTTGAGACAAGTTTTATCCTTGACCTTTGCATGAGTACATAAGATGAAAGTTCATTTATTTATTTATTTTATTTTATTTTTTTGAATGCAGTCGGTAAATTTAGTCTATAATATACCTCGGTTTCTACTATCTCTCACCGTACTGTTTTTATTTGTAATGATCCGCGCATCGCGCGGGTAAGTATACTAGTTGGGATAACAAGAGAAAATCCAAGAGAAGGATTCACTGCAGAGAGCATATCGGTTGTAGATGAAATGTTTTATAAATGACACTTTATTCTTACATGAAATGTTTTATAAATGACACTATATATTCACTCCAATAAACGTCTTCTGATAGTCATTGTTATTATTGTCATTTTATTCTTACATGAAATGTTTTATAAATGACACTTTATTTTTGTATATATAGTAATGTTGTTAAAAACTGTCTCTAGACTGTATTATTTAAAAAACATTCTTAAAGACGCAAGTTAAGAGAAGGAAAAAGAGAAATCTGCATGTCGAAACAGGAAATTAAAAAACGATTCCATTTATACAAAACTTAAAATTGCACATAGGAAAATGCCCTCCTTTTTACGTGTTCCTTGGAACAGATGCGCACGCACTGTTTTTTTTATTAAATTACCCCTCCATTTTGTAAGATGCACTTTTTTGTCTTCCATCAATAATTTACGCAGAGACCTAATAAAAAGGGATTTTGACACAATTACCTAAAAAATAAAATTATTTATTCTTGTCTATTCATTTATTTTTCTATTCATAAATTAATTACATTTCCTATTCATAGTAGTTTTTGTGGGGAATTTTTTCTTTATTCTCCAATTCTTTTTTATTTCTATGCTTCTTTCTTTTTCTTTTTCTTTTCTCCTTTTCTTTTTTCTCGTTTTTTTTTTCTTTTTTCCTTTCCTAATTTCATCTAACTTCTTTTTTTATATTCTTTTTCTCTTCATAATCTAATTTCATTTACTGTTTTCACTATTTTTTATTATTCTTTTTTTTATATTATTACTAAAGAAAATCAAATTATGTACCAATTAAATGTAGCTAATACAACCAAAAAATATTAACTAACATATAATGTTAGTATAGTATATAGCTATACCAACATGGTATACAATTGTACGCAAAGAGTTAAAAAAAATTAATTCAATTATTAAACTGAAATAATATTACTTGTCAATAAAAATTTCAAAAAATTCTAAAAGAATCCAATTGTAAGAGTATACCATTACACTATATAGCATACTATTTTATTTTATTTTTTGCATTTTCAATTTGCCCCTCACGCTGGGTAAAAACTTAAAGCAAATTAAAAGGGAAAAGGCAAGTGAATTTACGGGTAATAAGTATACTATTATAGTATATTATACTATTACAGCATACTATTATAGTATATTGCATATTGTTACAGTATACTATAACAAATATATTGTATACTATAATAGTATACTACTGCATTATAACTATATACTCCTATAGTATATTGTATATTGTAGCGATATACTATTAGGTAACTGTGTTCTTCTTCGATTATTACAATATATCGTTGCAGTATATTGTAAACTATAATAGTATACTGTTGCAGTATAGCTATATACTCCTATAGCATATTGTATACTATAGCAGTATATTATAGGGTTGTTGTGTTCTTTTCCGATTTTTGACTGAAAATTTCGATCTCAATCACCTCAAATCAGCTCCAAATGCTATCAAATTTCAGTATGAACTTCCAGAAGTATTAGTGCGGTTTATCGATTATGATAAATAAAAATGGTTTGACTCGGATTATCGATTTAGTGCAGCTTATCGATTTTCTTTGTATACCCCTACTTTGAAGAGTGAGAGTTGAATGAGAAAAGATAGAGACTTGTTTAATATTATTTAATATAATATAAGAAGAAATAAAATACTACCAGTTGGGCATGGTGACACAGCCACAACTGTCCTGGAGAAGCTAAAAGGAAGCGGGAGTTAGTTTCTCATATGGAATTAGCGGTAAATAGTTTGAGGGGTATGGTTAAGAGTGGTAAATAGTTTGGGTCTGAACATTAAAGGGTAAATAATTTGGAATTAATGGGCATAAAGTGATATTTTCTCAAATAAAAAGGTATTATCACTTTTGGCCCGCGTCGAAAACTATTTATATTTGGAACCCGAAAAATGTATAATTTTTTTTATAATTTTTATACATAACATACAAAATATATATGCATATATACAAAAAATATACTTTTTCGACTATTATTTTAAAAGCGGCTATAGAGTTTCATTTTCCCAAATAAAAAGTAGTCCTCGCCTCCTAGCACGGTGTCATTGGTATTAGACTATTATCATAGGAAGTATTGAATTTTTGTGAATATGTAGTTTATGTTAGAAGCTACTATATGCCCCCTAAAATCTGCTACGTGCCCTTAATTTTATTTTATTTTTATATAATAAAAAAAATCAGATCATGAAAAATACCCTTTTCCTCAGTTAGGCGATCAAACTATAAAATGTGCTTATTCAAGCAGTCTCTTTTGCTTTTCCTCACTTGAATGCTCAAATATGAGTATAACACATAATTTCACTTGACATTTTAAAGGTAGAATTTATGCTTTATTAATTATTATGCCAATGTACCATTTATGAAACGACTCGCTGCTTGCCACTCGATGCAAAATTACATTTTTACCTCTTAATAATGATTTATTTTAGAATTAAGTACAATAAATTAATCATAATAAAACTCCAATGCCACCACTAACAACAAAGTCGTTGTAGTATAGTGGTAAGTATTCCCGCCTGTCACGCGGGTGACCCGGGCTCGATCCCCGGCAACGGCGTTTATTTTAATATTTTTATGTGCCATAGGGCCGACAGCCGACTGTCCTGTATATGCTAATGATTGATTCATTTGTCCTAAAACTTTGTTTTTCTATTGAGTGATTTCTGTGGTGGACCAAAAGCATTAACTTTCACTGTCTGGCCAAAAGATCCAAGACCTAATTATTTTGTGTTGATCCATTTACTTGTCTACCAACCTCTACTATCCCTTTCTTTCAAATACTCATCCATTCCTATAACTTATTTTTCTGTTATATTTGCAATAAATTGGATTAATAATTATCGTTAGGAGTGAAGGTAAATTTGGTTTTGTATGTATAAGTTGTATGGGGTAAAATTGGTTGATAACATGTGGTCAAATGATGAAATGATACGTGGAACTGAAGGTAAGTAATGGACGAGTCAGGAAACAACTAATGACGAGTACAACATGTGTGACCACTGACCGGTGCTGGATAAGTTCCGAAGGGAACGTAGTAAACGATGGGAGTTCAAGGATTTGCCATCGGATAGCATTCAATGAAGGAATATTCGCTAATATTAAATGAGCGGCCGTTGCAGAGAATATTTACATTCAAGGCCTATAATTATATATTCATCAATGACTCTTTTATTCTCATTTAAGATTAAGATAGGCTTGATCCTAGTAGGGTCAAGCCATAAATAGTAGGGTCAATAGCCATTGTAAAGGGATAAAACATTATGCATGCACAAGCTATACTTTACTATTTTGCTCTCATACTTTATTATTTAGCTCTCAAATTAACACTTTTATCATCGCTTTGTTATTATTTCCACTTCTACTCTCGAAAACGCCGAGTTCGGAACCAGACTTGTTATTTTCCTTAATTTTAGCCGTTAAATGTTAGTTCTAAATTCTAATCTTAGTTCTTTATTACTTTTTGGTCAAATCGATTCGCTTATCTATAAACCACTTTACAAATTCAGTTGCATCGTTTTACGGGTAAACATAAGTTTAACTTTGCATTTTCACCCGTCGGATTACACTGTTTTGACTTGTTTCCAATAGTTTGATGAATCATTTTGAGTTCAACCCGTTGAGTTAAGTCAACAATCAGGTTATAATCCAACCTGTTTAAACTCAAGCAAGTTGATGGTTTACTAAAAATTGAGTTAATTTTGCCACATCTAGTTATCGTTTACATTAGTAGTGCAAACCTTTTATGGTTCTTGAAATATTCATATAACGTCCAAGGGAAATGTAAGAAAGTTCCTAACTTCCTATGGAACAGCTGCATTTAGCAATTCAATAATGCACCAAAATGACAGAGTCAATTTGAGGTTAAACAAAAGATTGGAGTACAGGCCTTTGGATGGACCTTATTTTTTACAACTATAATATACATCACAGCAACCCAACTCCAGCATCCAGAAACTCCTCACATTAAGTCAGAACGCGTTCGGTGTTAAAAGAGAGTCTTGATCATGCATCTTCCTGCAGCAACTTCACATCTGAATTACATGGCTGGCCGGCTGGCTTATAAAAGCTAAATCCAAAGGGTCCCTAATCGCTCGACCCTTTTGTTGTGGCGGGTGAGACAAAGAAAGACCAAAAGCTAAGTTATCTATCGATACATATAGGCTAAACTTTTTGTGAGCTTCCTAAAATATAGCTGAACTTGGAATACCTTCCGGCTAATTAACAGTTTTTTCTTTCCCTTGGGGATCAGTAACATTGGTTAAAACAGAAGAAGAATCCTCTTGGCTGATTCTCCATTGGTGTTTTAGGGGTCTCACCCGAGCCATCGCACTTGGCCATTAACGAGCTGGTACCTGGAGATTCTGGTGGCAAGACGTGATTCTCTGAGGTGAAAATCCTTGGTGGTATAGCTGGTTCTGGTGGTGAAACTGCAGAAAGATAATGTAGAAGCATCTGTATTATCTGAGTGAAGTTGGGACGAGCGTTTGGGTCCTCTTTCCAACAGGAAGTTACAATTACAGCCAAATCCTGCGGAAGATCATCAGCGCTTGGTCTCACGTTCTGCAAAACACAAAAGGTATAAACTGGGTTTAGCAAAACCAAACAACTATTAAACACAGAATCCTCTAGTTGTGCACGGTTCGAAACTCAGTTGATGACGACCCACCCCTTTTACCCTTTTCCATTTAAATACCATGATTTTGTTTGTTGTAGGGCTCAAACCTGTGGCGCGCGCCCACACATCATGCGTTACGTTCTTACCACTCTGGGCACCGGGCCCCAAGTTTCTAGAGGGTAATTATCCACGTTTCATGTTCTTCAGTCAAAAAGTTAGGTGCTTTCAGACAAAAGCAACTTTTTTTAAGTCTTCAACTGTGGGACAAACCTTTGTAAATTAAGCACATTCAGCCAAAGTTGTACAAGTGTCCCAGTGGTCCAACTGTGATGTGAAGTGTGAACCAACTAAATGCTATCATATGCCACCTCTCTCATCCTCTTTAATTCAGGAAAATTACAAATGATGATCCAACAGAAGAATAGTATTGAGATAACTAGATGACAAGGTAAAATCAATACAGAGAGACGATATGATATTTACCTTAAACGCAGCTGCATAAGCAGCCTGCAAATTAGACATGCCCTCAAATGGTAATTTGTTGTGTATGAGTTCCCACAGGACAATTGCAAAACTGTAGGCATCTACTTTGTGATTATAATGCTTCTTCTCGCCATGTCTTAAAGTGACCGTGCTATAGAGCTGCCACCAAAAATAGAGTGATAAGCCAGTTGTACTGCAGCCACAGGGTAAAAGAGAAAAGGAATGGGAAATATATTAATAAGCAGAATGGTTCAAGAATTAACCTCTGGAGCCATCCAGCGATAAGTTCCAGTTTCAGCAGTCATCATCTCTGTCAACGACTCTTCTCTTGCCAAACCAAAATCCGCAAGTTTGACAGTTTTGTGGTCCGCTGTCAAAAGCAAGTTCTCTGGAAGTAAAAGCAAATAGAACCAAATCAGAAAATCTTAGAAAGAAAAGAAAAAATCCATGGTTATGCTACTAAAGGCATTGTAATTTTTAACAGTTTAGAAATATCGATAAATGTTTGTTAACGCCCTCAATTAGCAACGAAGACATAAAGTTTGAAACCATTGCTGACCCTAGACAAGTCCAGGTCATACTAATAGCCAATGGGCCAAAAGAGATAACTATTATAATTATTTTCAGGTTTTCCAAAGATTGAAAATTAAACAAGCTTATATTTAGAAAATGTTATGCACCCTCATGAGAGATAGAATTGTAGTAAAACGACGTGAACTTCTCATTTAGGATCAGAATGTCTAAGAAATTATTTTCCTGACCTTTGAAGAAGAAAATATGTAAAGGTCAATTTTTTAGACCACTGTACTATTAAGGATGATCGGTAAAGTATCTTCTTTTATAGCACTTGCCGGGAATTTATTCCAGTTAAAGTTTCTTCCTACTGACCTGGGTACTGTAGTGTTGTCAAGAATCTAGCTCTGTAATATTACACCATAGAAGAGCATCTTAAGATTACTATCAATATTTACATTATCCTGTTCTACTCACCCAGAGACAAAAATAGGATCAGAACAACACCGGCAATAAACCCAGTGTAATCTCACATGTGGGGTCTGGGGAGGATAGTGTATACGCAAACCTTACCCCTACCTTGTGGAGGTAGAGAGCTAGTTTCTGAGTAGCAACACCAATGGAGACTTGAAAACCTTTTTTTCTTTTTTTTCTTATAAGCAGAATAATTGGCAAAAGAAAGGACGCAACAAGGGATATTACTGCCTTTTTCTATCCGTAAGAATGTTAATGTTTATTAGTGATCTAGTACCATATAGTACTAACTAGCTTCCATTTTCAAAGAATTACTCACAGAACATAACTAGAGATCAAGACCAGATAAAAGTTAAAAGATCAGTGGTAATTTCGGACCACACCTCTATTCATGTCTCAACTAATCTGTCAAAATAAGCACTTTGAGACCCCGGTGAAAATTTTAAATGAGTGTGTGTACCAAACTCAACAAGCACCAAGTGTCAGTTGGAATAGTCTAAATCTTTAAAATATATATATATATATTCCCGAAGAGGGATATGTATAAGTTACCAGGTTTTAGGTCACGATGAATGATTCCATGAGAGTGCAAGCATTCCATTCCACGAGCTATATCAAGTGCAAATCTAATAGCAACAGCCGTATCCAAACACCTCGGTCTCATGCTCACCAAGTATTTTCTTAACGTCCCACCGAGAAGAAGTTCAGTTACAATCACCATGACAGGCTCCTTGCAAGCTCCTATAAACTGTAAACGAGAAAAGAAATCAAAATCCATCACAAATTTAACCCTCTTAATCATTACTCATCAAATAGATCATATTCAAACAAAGTTTCGGAACATAAAAACAACCTTCACTAAGTTCTTGTGCTGAACCCTGGATAACATTGCAACCTCCCTCCCGAAACGAGCTTCCCTCTTAGCGATCTCCTCTGGCGTTTCCCCTTTATGAACAATCTTTATCGCTACATTCTGGTTTTTGTATCTGCGATTAACCCAACCAAAAAAAAAGAGAGATAAGTAACTAAAGGACCACAAAACAACATCATACCAGAAATTTAAGCAATATCAACTTTACTAACTAGCCACACTTTCAAATCACCTTCACTTAAGTATTAAGGACAAATTCTTAATTCTTGTAACAAAACATTATCCTAAAATCAAACTATTGAACTAGCTGAATGAAATCAAACAGTAAATGGCAGCACAGTGCACCAAGCTCTCGCAATGCATTTCTGCACTAAGTTTGTTTTTCTGAGATCAAACAGTAATCCAATAAAAATAGAACCTTGCAGTATTATTACTTAAAATAAACAAACAACTCTTACAGATCAGTAAAAAAACACAATTTTACTAAGTCAAGATTCAATAAAAAGTCAAACTTACTTTCCCTCATACACTTTGGCATGAGCACCTTCTCCAATCTTAGGACCAACAAAAAGAAGCTTTGGATCAATCAACCATTTTGTCTCTAAATTAAACTCTTCTCCAGTATAAAATCCATTAGCAGATCCCATTTCAAAACCCCAAATGCTCAATCAACAACTTAAGAAAATGAACTAACACATCTATTTGACTACCAAAATCATAATACTTAACAATAATTCACTAAGCATTTGAATACTCAAGCATAAAGTACAAAGCTTTGGCCTTTATGACATGAACAATAAAAACTTAGTACTACTTTTATGCTTTTAAACAACAGAAAATGAACCCCACAAAATATCACAACAAGAAGCACCAGAATTTTCAGCTGGTTTACTTAAAATTAAACAAAACTGGTCACAAAAATAGTAGATCAAGAAAATATTTTTTCTGGATAAATAGGCTGAAGGAGTGAAGATGCTGCTAATGAATAGAATAAGGTGAAAGAAACTGAAAGATGGAGACTTTAGTTAGTGGTAAAGACTTTATTTTTAAGTTGCTTTGCTCTCAACGCGTAGTCAGTTTTCTGTATATATAATTTTTTTTATTTTTTTTTTGGTTCTTGATCTGCAAAGAAAAAGATAAAGCCGTGAGGAGGAAGGTGATGTGTGTGTGAAGAAGAAACTGCGGGAGGGTCGATTATTTATTTATTTATTTTGTCCTTTTGAATTATTTTGAGGAGACAAGAAGAAATTATTTAAGGAGAGTAAATGGAGACAAGAAAGGGTAGAATGGGAAAATAGGAAGATGCCGTTGAAAAAGATATTATATTTTTATTTGAGATTTAAAGAAAAAAGTATTCGTACTTGCACATGGAAGATGGAAGAAATAAGTAGAATAGATCCTATTATTCCCTTCCAACATTTGTAAGTTGGTGAGATAGAATATTAGGGGGTCGTTTGATTGAAAAGTTTAGGAAAATTAAACTTTAACGTGTACTCTCGCATAAAATAACATAATGCTTCAATTTATATAAATAAAAATAATTTATATATAAATGATGGGATATTTGTTTGATTGTATAAGAAAAGTTACTGTAGGAGCTGTACATAACCACATTACTTTTTCGACGACTCAAACCTGTAATTGCAAAGTTGAAGGTGAACAAAGCTTATCACTTGAACAATTCTTACTTGTCGTACAAGTATAATTAATATATGCATTAGTGTATTGGTTAAAATTTGGCAACTCGGTAATTGTAGATAAGTCGTGCCAAGGACAGGGTCGACCACGACACGATAATGTAGGGGTCGCCCTCGTAAGGGTCATTGCCGAGGATGCATAACGGGAACTGCAATTATAACGGTAGGGTGTGCTAAGAAAAAGGGGGCCAGGAATATTCCTTTTAATATCCCTTATATTGTACTTTTTAGGGTTTCTTGGGAATATCCCTTATAAATAAGAAGAGATAGAGAACAAAAAGGATCTAGACTTTTTGACAAGAGCACATTGTAAAGGTTGACAAAAGAGAATATACAAAAGTTGTCTTGTTCACTAATTTTATTATTCAGGCATAAGTTGTTCAATTTTTGTTCACAAGATCCGAAGATTCCATATCTATCTTTACTTCTCACATTTCCACGTCGTTGACGGGAGAAAGGAACATTCCAATTATACAATAATTGGGTGGTAGATCCTTTCTTATTACACTTATTGTCATTATCTACATTTATTACATATTCTTGCTATCATATTCACTATCAATCATTGAGTATTAAATCCGTTATTTAACGTTTTTTAGCACTGTTCACCTTGCGAGTATCCTGTTATATTCGGTCTAGAAGTTATTAAGTTTAACTAAGACTTGCCCTTTAATTCATCATTAATTGGTTTAACTAAAAGGTTTAATACTTTTTTGCTCAAACAATTTGGTGTCGTCTGTGAGGAGGTTTTAGTTGAAATTTTAGTTCCGTATAGATAAAAAAAGAAAAGAAATAGTCATCTCTTCTTCATTTGCACAAACTAACAGTGGCAGGAAAAGGAGATGTAAGACAGAAAGCAATAGCAGGCATCACTACCAACATTTTGAACGCCATCAACGAAGATGGCAGGGAAGATAATGAGAACGTGACGCCCAGCACTACAGCCAGGTGGAGTAATTCACCTTCCCCTCATGAAAGTGTAACCGCCTCGCACGAAAGGGGAGCCTCCATGTCTACAGCTGAGGAAGCACCACAATCAGTGAAAAAATTACTGGAAGAGTGGGTGACAAGCACTCTAAATAACATACTCGACAAACGCGTTCAAAGAGAGAATAGAAACACCACACAAGCCGATACCACAATGATCACCGGCAAATAGCCCGCCCAGCAAACACGTAACACTTACAACACTATTGATGCAGATAATGACGCACTTGCGGCCATTCTAAAGAAAATGGAAGAAATGGAAAACGAAAACAAGGCGCTCCACGATCAGATGAGGGAACATCAAGAAAGGGTTGATAAGATGTCGGGCGCCCCAAAGTTGCTACCAAAACGAGATGTTGGCCGGTTCGTCGAACAACCGTACAATGAGGAAGCTGCTCCACATGCCATTCCCAAGACCTTCAAAATGCCACTGTACTTGAAGATATACGATGGTACTATAGACCCCAAAGATCACATCGTCCATTACGTCACAACGGTGAAGGGCAACGACCTTTCGAAGGAGCAAGTACCATCAGTGTTACTGAAAAAGTTCGGTGAAACCCTAACGAGGGGAGCCTTAACCTGGTACTCACAATTGTCGGCATGGTCAATAACAACGTTCGAATAAATTTCCGACAAGTTCATCACCGCCCATGCCGGGGCTAAAAAGGCGAAGGCCAGGGTAAATGATATATTCGCCGTTAGGCAGCCTGGCAAGGGACTTAGGGACTTCCTCACCCGGTTTAATAGAGTGAGAATGAGCCTACCAAATATATCAGAAGGGATGGCGGTAGCAGCTTTCCAGAACGGGTTGAACAGGAACGGGTCTAAAGAAACTAGAAAGTTATTAAGTAGGCTCACGAAATACCCTCCCACCACTTGGGAAGAAATCCACGATGCCTACTGCACCGAGGTGAGAGCTAACAAGGAAGACCTTAACGGTTTGACCCAACGGTTGACATTAGTCCAAATGGAGTTGAGAAAAGATCGTCGTAATGACAGTCGAAGAGATCAGTCAGGTCCCCGTATCAACCGAGAAAGGCATCAACCCTACGTCAGAACAGCCATCCCATCGTCTTCTTAACATGCAGAAGGGTCGTCTAGGCCACATACAGAGACTCAGCCAAACGAAAGAGGTATGCCTCCACTCTTATCTGCTCATAATTTTTGTGTTTCCCCTTCAGAAATAGTGTACGCACTAGAGAAACTTGGCACAAAGGTGAAGTGGCCACAAAAAATGAAGTCCGACCCAAGTACCCGAAAGTCGAACGTCCTTTGTGAATTTCACCAGGAGCGGGGTCACAAAATCGAGGACTACATAGCTCTACGGCAAGAGGTAGTAAACATGCTGAACCAAGGGCACCTGAGGGAGCTGATGAGCGACCGTGGACGAGCCAGCTTCGGTCGCAGACGTGAACAACACCAGGGCCCTCCAAAGCTACCCTTCATCGCCCGCACAATCCAAATGATCGTCAGCGGAGGCGATGAAGCAGTGATCAACCATATGAAGTTTATCACCACACACAAACTGAAGTGGTCGATCACCCACGAACGATATGACGAGCTCAGAGACAATATCATCTTTGATAAGTCAGATACCGACGGTTTGACTTTCCCTTATTTCGATGATCTTGTTATTACTTTACGTATTTCAGATACTAATATGAAAATAATAATGGTAGACGACGGAAGCGGCGCGTGTATTATCCACCCTCGAGTTCTCACACAAATGAGGTTCGAAGATAAGATAGTACCACGTTGCATAACACTAATAGGTTTTAATAATACAGTTGAGCGAACCTTAGGGGAGATAACACTACCCGTTCTAGCCAGAGGCGTCACCCTAGAAACAACGTTCTATGTCATAAACCAAGACACAACTTACAATGCCATCCCGTCAAGCCTGTATCAAGCAATCAAGTTCCCTACTCCATGGGGGATATTTAGCATCCGAGGCGAATGACGCACTGCCCAAGAATGCTATCGTATCACTCAGGATTGCACATACACTTAACAACTAAAGGGAACAGACCTAGAAGCATAGTAATTACCAAAGTCGGGGACTGAACTCGACGCACAAACATACGTCATCAAGGACCCCGACATCGTGGAAGCCGCAGGGTCAATGGTAGAAGACCCTGATCCCATCTAACTGGACAGCAGCGACAGCAGCAAGAAGGCTTACATCGGACACAAACTCTCAAAACCAGGTAAATTTCATAAGTTTTTAATTGACAATGCCGATTTGTTCGCCTTCTCCTATGCAGATATGTCAGGTATCCTGAAAGACGTTGCCACACACAAGTTGAACATCGACCCACTCTACCCCCTAGTGCGGCAAATAAGAAGAAAATTTAATACCACAATTAACGAGGCCGTCAGTGATGAAGTAGATAAGCTACTCGCCAACGGTTCCATCCACAAATAAAAATACCCTCAATAGGTCGCCAATGTGGTCATGGTATAAAGAAAAACGGGAAATGGAGAATGTGCGTGGATTTCACAGAACTAAACAAGGCCTGCCTGAAAGACTCCTTCCCATTACCTCACATTGACCGGTTCATCGACGCAACAGCGGGGTATGGATTGTTAAGATTATTGGACGCTTACTCAGGTTACAACCAAATCCTCATAGAGGAGGAGGACCAATGTCACGACCCGGATTTCCACCGTCGGGATCGTAATTACGCCTACTCTTAAAAGCTAGGCAAGCCAATAGATACATTTCTAACACATTAAATATTAACCCAAATAGTAATAAATAATAGCTAAAACTAAGCAGATATAAAGTGCGGAAGTTTCATAACAGTTCAAAACCTTAAAACAAGGCTACCCCTACGATCAAGTGTCACACTTTTCAAATGTCTAAGAATTTATACAAATACTGGTTTAAAGGAAAAATTTATTTGTTTCTCAAAATGAAAGAAAACAGGAACTAAGATAGAGGGAAGGGGACTCTAGGGTTTGCGAGAGCCGGCATATCTACCTTGGGTCTTATGTGGACTGAAAGTAGCAACCTCGAACTCTGATCAGTATGATCCAGTACCAGAATTTGCATAGAAAGTGCAGAGAGCAGTATCATTACAACCAACCCCATGTACTGGTAAGTGGCAAGCCTAACCTCGGCGAAGTAGTGACGAGGCTAGGACACGACAAACAATATAAATATGTGCAGTTAAACAATATACTAACAGAATAACAAGTAGTAAAAGCTGAGCAGAAATGAACGGGAAGGGGCAACATACTATGGGGGTTCCAACACAAAGAATCACAGCAGTAAATGAATCTAAACAGCTAGAACGCATGAACCGATAACAACAAATAAACACAGCAAACAGAAAATGCACGGCATCACCCTTCGTGTTTTTACTCTCAATCCTCACCATGCAATCAATAATAGAAACATGCACGACATCACCTTTTGTGCTTTATCACTCATCCTCACCATATGAAAAATATAAATATGCACGACATCACCCTTCGTGATTTATCACTCTTCCTCGCCATATGAGAAATGTAAATGTGCACGGCATCACCCCTCGTGCTTTATCACTCTTCCTTACCATATGCATAAATAGAAATGTACACGACATCACCTTTCGTACTTTATCACTCTTCCTCACTATATGCATAAATAGAAATCTGCACGACATCACCCTTCGGGCTTTATCACTCGTCCTCACCATAAGCAACAACAAAAACAATAACAACCCGGCAAGGGCATCACAATCAAATAACTTTATTTCATCATTTAATTTCACAACAAAAATCTCAACTTGAGCCAGTACTCAACCAATATCTAAAACCAAGTAAAACATAGTAAGACTTGTTTAACATGAGTAATAACTAGTTTCAGCAAGAACAAACGTATAAAGGAACACAACGGTCACAAGTATAAGACTCACTCGCATGCCATGACCCTACAATAACATATAGATACTCGTCACCACACTTATATATTGTACTTAACAACTAAAAAAGTAGCAAACAAGGCAACAACACCTAATCCCTCAAACTAAAGTTAGCCACAACACTTACCTCGATTCCACGACCACAATCAAACCTTGATTACCGTTTTACCTCCCGATTCCACCTCCAATCCGCTTGTATATAATCATAATTAACTTAATAACATAAATAAATACTAAAGAACTCAATTCCAATGCTTGATTATAGGTTTCCCAACATTTTTCCCAAAAAGTAAAAAACCAACCCCGAGCCCGCTTGGTCAAAACTCGAAGTTCGAACCAAAACCCGATTACCCATTCACCCCCGAGCTCGGATATATAATTGGTTTGGAATCCGACCTCAATTTGAGGTCTAAATCCCCAAATTTTGAAATTCCTAAATTCGACCCAAAAACACCCAATTTACCCATGAAAATCCCTAGAGTTTGTGATGAAATCTTGTAAAAAAATAGAATAGATTGAAGGAAATGAGTTAGAAATTGTTTACCTATGGGAAGAACTCTTCTTTAGAAAATCGCCTATGGGAACTTAGGGTTTGAAAATTTGAGAGAATGAGTTGAAATCCCGTCTAAGTTGTGTTTTGATCAGTTGCAGATGTTGCATTTGCGACCAGAGCTTCGCAATTGCCAAGCTCGCAAATGCGAGAGAGGTATCGCAAAATGCGAACCTGCTGCATATTTGCTACTGTCGCAATTACGAACCTTTGGTCGCAATTGTGATGGTTGCCCCTCCCTGATGACTTCGCAAATGCGAAGATACGTTCGCAAATGCAAACTATGCTGGCTCGGGTCATCATCGCTGTAAGCACGTGATTTTTGACCCTCCCCGGGAATTTTTACGTTCTTAAGCTTAAATATCTAATTTAGGACTAGTATAGCTATTTTAACTATTTTTACTTTATTTCGGTGCAAAAAGAAAATTTCAAAAAATATATATATAAATTTTAGTTTATGTATCTCTCATAAACTTGAAAAATACAAAAATTGTACTTTATTTTGGTACTTTATATAAATTCGAAAATTACAAAAAAAATATATAGTTCTATTAATGTTTGCAGTCATTATAATTTTGAAAAATACAAAAAATATTACTTCATATTTTTGTCTTTATTAAAAAACGAAAATTACAAAAAAAATAGTTTTATTAATATTTTGTAGTTATTTTAAATCTTGAAAAATATTAAGAAAAT
This sequence comes from Nicotiana tabacum, assembly GCF_000715075.1. Classification (NCBI taxonomy): domain Eukaryota; kingdom Viridiplantae; phylum Streptophyta; class Magnoliopsida; order Solanales; family Solanaceae; genus Nicotiana; species Nicotiana tabacum. The sequence goes on along the minus strand of NC_134082.1, from coordinate 212,014,552 downwards.
AATATAGTTTTGTTTTAAATAATTAGTCTTATTTTAGTAGCTATTTTGCTTACATAGGACTAGTTAAGCAACGTTTTTCTATTTCTCGGGTCCGGGCAAAAGAATAATATTCGGGTTCAAACTACCCGGTTTTAGGCCTAATTTCGGACCTAACCCATAAAAACCGTGTCCAGGACACTTGGGGAACCCCACCACGTGTGGGGGACATAAACCTTGAACCCCACCACGCGTGGGGCTCATTTTTCTTGACAAGCCCATGCTAAATACACGGACAAACACAAAAGAAAGGGGAGAAGAAACAAAACGGAGAGGAATTTTGGGAAAATTTTCGAAACAATACTACTGTTCACTCATCTTCTTCCTAAAGGAGGAAGAAGAACTAAACCCTAGAAAAAGAAAAAAAGAAAAAACAGAAAAAAACCTACGAAGCCCAGCCCCCGGACCACCCTTTTCCTCCCAAACACCACCCCGTCGCTGCCCGTCGACCACTGCCCAAGCAGGCCCGTCGTCAACCTCCATTGCCGCCCGCTGCAAGCTCTCGTCGTCCCTAACCAACGCCTAAACCCCAGCTCCTCACCACCACCCAAACACCATCACCCTCCTCCTCCCAAACACCACCCCGTCGCTGCCCGTCGACCACTGCCCAAGCAGGCCCGTCGTCAACCTCCATTGCCGCCCGCTGCAAGCTCTCGTCGTCCCTAACCAACGCCTAAACCCCAGCTCCTCACCACCACCCAAACACCATCACCCTCGCACCCCCAGCAACACCCATCAACCACCCGTCAAGCAGCAGCCATCGCTGCTGCGTCGTCCAACCACCCCCCGTCGTCAACTGCCCAAACGACCTCTCCAAATGCAACATCAACCAGCTCCTTGACACCACCCAAACACCACCACTAAACAGATCCCTCCATCGTCCAGCTGCTGCCCGTCAAGCAGCAGCTATCGCTGCTGCATCGTCAAGCCTCATCGTCGACCACTCTCCGAACAACCACCCCTTCTCCTCTAATCCCATCGCAACCGGGCGATTATACAGTCGCCATTCGCGTGTCCAGTGACCGCTATTTCTTCGCTGTCGTCGTGTAGTCCGTCCGAGGTCGTCGTTGGGTTGTGTTCGTGGCTTCCGGTCTGATATCGTTGAGCTTGACGTCGAGTTTGGTCGTTGAGGTCGATGTAGAGGTTTGGTCCCTGGTTCTATTCGTTTCTGTCTGTTCAGGTTAGTAAGCCTCACTGTATTAGATAAAGAAATTTTACGTTCAATGTTCGAAGTTGCAATATATCGATTGATATGATAATTTTCTGCCCATGTTTCACCGTATGCATTTTAGTTCATTTTTGGGTTATGTTATTATTGTTTACTTGATGTCGTTTGATTTAGTTGTATTAGTAGTCCTAAGACACAGCTTGGCGTTGATTCGCTCGTCCCTTCATTGTCTTAGTTTATTTGGACAAAATTAATATTAGTACCTGTTGTTACTACGCCCGAAACACTCATTCGCCTAACTTCTTTTATTAAATCTTGACAAGTTATGAGATTTTAGTTGTACAGAGGCCGTAAGTTTAGTATTGTTAAAGGCGTAGAAATGGCATACTTTAAAATAAATAAATAATTATTAAATAAAAATGAATAAAAAATAATAATAAAATAAATAAAATGAGACGAACCTCGCCGGGAAAAAATGTACAGATTGCGGAGCCCTCACAAAATATATGTATTAAATACTTAGATTCTGGGACGGGCCGTTTAGCAAATTTCACGGCCTTACCCAAAAAATAATAATGCGCTAGTTGCTTTAGGCACGCCTTTAATAATGTTATCTCCCTAAACTCGGGTGCACATTTATGTGACCCAAATCCAAATCTCAACGGAGTCGAAATACGTCTCTAGTCACGGGCGCATTGATTGTGGCGTGGCCCGAGATGCATTTCCATGACGTTGAAAATTCTTAAAAAAAAATAAGAATGAGATGAGCCTCGCCGAATAAAAATACAAATTGCGGGGCCCTCAGTAAATACTTGTTTAAAATTACTTAGAATTCAGGAGGGCCGATTAGCGAATTTCACGGCCTCCGCAAAATAATAACGCGATAGTCTCTTTAGGCGCGTGTTTAATAATTTACTTTATTAAGCTCGGGTGTGCATTTCATGCGACCCAAATCCAAATCTCAAAACATCAAACAAAATGCGTTCCGGATTGTGGGTGCATTTCATGTGACGCAGTCCAAAGACGTATTTTAAGCGATGTTCACATTCTTGTAAAAACAATAATAATAAAGCGGTTAAAAGATAAAATTTGCACATAAGTTCATATTGTATTTAAAATCAGATAATCAAGTCAAATATAACAATTGAGCGACCGTGCTAGAACCACGGAACTCGGGAATGCCTAACACCTTCTCCCGGGTTAACAGAATTCCTTATCTAGATTTCTGGTACGCAGACTGTAATATAGAGTCATTCTTTTCCTCGATTCGGGATTAAAATTGGTGACTTGGGACACCCTAAATCTCCCAAGTGGTGACTCTGAAATAAATAAACCAATCCCGTTTCGATTGTCCTTTAATTGGAAAAAACTCCCCCTGCGCCCCTCGGGCGCGGAAAAAGGAGGTGTGACAGCTCTGGCGACTCTGCTGGGGATTTTAGACCCAGAACCACTGGTTCAGGGTTAAGAATTCGAGCTTAGAATAATTGTTATTATTTGGCTTTATCTATTATCTGATTTTTACATGTTTGAGACTAATGTGTTAAATGCTGTTTTTACCGCTTTGATATTATTTGAACTGTATATAATTTGTGCCGAAACCCATATCCTTTCTGAGTCTTCTAAATCATGAAGAAGGGTGTACTTCGTACGACTTCTTTTCTGTATAGTGTCAAATCCCAATTTAGAACGAGGTTCGGACAAGTTGCTAAGCCGGTGAAACTTCTGTATTCCCGGTACGCTGCCCCCCCTCGGCTCGAGCTGTCCGCTCGGGTAAGCCAGGTCTAGAACAAACACCCAGGTTCTGAACCTAGTATAACAAAGCCACATGCCGGATCCCTAGTAGGAACGTTTATTTGCATCATGTGCATTTGACTTAGGGGACTCAACACAGGGGTTGGGTCCGTCTAGGACAAGCAACCTGAAAATAATAGACCATCTTATGGCATCCTATGTGCTACATGTTGTATTCAGTCAAGGGCGAATGGGTCATTTGGTCATTTCCAGCATGATGTTATTTTAATCAAAGCATGGGGAACATTTGTGGAATCCAAGAAGTTTTGGAAATCCTTATGTTCCCCATGCCACATTTTGAAAATAACAATAAATATAAAAAATAAAAATACATATAAAAACAAGGCATGAAAATTCAAAAGATTTTGTATGTTGTCATCATTTTCCACAAATTAGAAAATCGTGAAAAGATGAGGAAATGACAGTGTAGAGATATAACTACTTATTTTTAGAAAGAAAAAAAAAATAAATGTCCAAGTAGTGTCGAAACTCTGCCGAAATTTTGAGAATATAAAATAAAAAATATATGTCTTATTAGTTTTTTTATTAAAAAAGAAAAGCATTAATAGAAAAGATATATAGTTTGTCTTGCCATTAAAAAGAAAGTGAAAAAGAGTCTTATTTTAAAAAAATAAAAAATGGTTTTTTTTTATTATTTATTTGCTTATGAAAATGCAAAAAAAATATATAAAAGAAAAATAAAAGGAGTCTTTCATTATCTGTCGCAAGTATATGTATATATATAAAAAATCCAAAAAGTTTTTCTTATTTTCCAAAAAATTATATATATCTTTATTTGTTGCAAGAACAATTGTCTTGCCAAAAGTTTTTAGAATCCCAATTCTCAAAACAAATAATCCAAAAATATTTTCCATTATTGACTTCTTTAGAAAGTCTTTTCAATTGTTTTTTTAAAAAAAAATTAAATAAACAAAATAAAAAAAATATATAAAATAAAATAAAAAATCCGAAAATATTTTGATTCTTTTTTCAAAATTGAAAAGAAAATTCAAAATTCAAAAAAAAAAACATTTTGAGAAGCATTTCTTTTATTAAAAGCAAAATTCCGAAAAATAATTTGGAAAACGATAAAAAGAGTCGTGAATAGGTCAGGTGATGCTATTTTGTCATAAACAGCCGAATGTTCCCGAAAGGGACACCGGAAGGCTGACTTTGCATAAACGGCCACCTTTTGGGTCATGTTTAGGATTTTTGGTCCAGTTGACCCACACAACCTTAATAACCTTCGTCCCCGAGACGCTGAAGGGCCGTGTTTGCAACACCAAGTTTTATTGTAATTTAAAAAAAAACAAAGAGTCAACGGTCAGGTGAATACCGTTTCGATTTTAGCCAAAAATAAGTCGAGCCAGCTTCGGCAGTGTCTTAAACCGTTCTTGCCGAAATAGCCTTAGAGTATCTTTCAATTGTCAAAAGGCTATTTTCGTAAAAGAATGGGCAAGTTTGTAAAGTGTCATAAAATAATCCTCCCCGGCCTCAAAATTCATGTAAAATTTTAAATGGGCCACGTTTGCAAAAATAACCGTTTGGTTGCATTTGTCGAACAGAGAAAGGGAGCTAGCCTTTTGTTTTTGAGTTTGTAAAGCTTTTGATTAAAATATGTGGTTTGGTTGATTTTTGAGTTTGCAGGTCATCTTCAAACCTTTGAAACCCAGTTTGTTTTAATATGAAAAGTGAAAAGAAAAAATGTTTACTGTTGTTTATCTTTTATTGGCCCGAACTACGCAACTGATTCATGCGGGGTCATGATACGTAGGCAATCTCCATAAGATTCGACCACCACTAAAATAAAATAAAAAATAAAAAAATATAATAATAAATAAATAAAAGAGAGTGTGGAAGATTTTCAGGGGGCACAATTGTCTAACTGCTTAGGTACATTGTATCTCTGATATATGATTGTCTGTCCAATGCCCTAACACTAACGTGATGGCTTCCCTTTGATGTGTCCATATATAGAAAGTGGTTGGTTGTGGTAACTCCTCCCTGCAAAGCAAAATCAAAGGACAATGGCTCAGAACCGCAGAACCGAGTGGGTCAGTGCTGATGACCGACAACAATTGATCGAACGGAACAGCGGGTTGGTAGAAGAAGTAAGACTGCTGAGACAGCATGTGGCAGACATGTATCAGGCATGGATAACGGGAAAAGCACCACCCCCTCCACCGCCAAGTCTCTTGAACTCGGTCAATTCTCAAGCACCCAACACCATAATGGAAGATCCCCCATACTCTCCATCCCAACCCATTTATGGCAGCCTTCCCAGCTACCCGAGTAGCTCCATCACTCCTCAATGCTTCTCCGCTCCCCAACACCACTTCTTTCCCCGCCATACTTCACTTTCCAGGCACCCGGCTCCACAAAATGCCTACCCACCTACACAAGCCTACCAAAAGCCACCTGGATCAGGTTTCCGGCCCTGTCAACATGCAAGAATGAAGAGGTTGCTGAAACGAGGAAAGGCTCTCACCCCCATCGGGGTATCTTATGCCAGTCTGTTTGAAAGGCTAAGGCATGCTGGTTCGATTGAGCCACTCCCCGCATGTACTATAAATCCGCTTGCAAGGAGCTTTGATCCGGCAGCACGATGCGCCTACCACTCCAATGTCGTAGGGCACAACATTGAGAGCTGTCATAGCTGGAGAAAGGAAGTAGAGAAAATGATCCGAGAAGGGCGGGTTGCGATTAATAACAGTGACATGGAGCACTCGAACCTCCTCGAGAACTTGCCTACGGAGGTTGATGAGGTTGAAGCTGGTAATATTGATGCAAAGCTCAGTGGCTAAAGCTCAGTGGCTAAGGTGCCAATTTTTTGGGAGGACGCTTCGTTCCTTGGTCAGCAAGAGAGAAGCTTGTGGTGGCTTATTTTGCGGTCATTTCTGTTATTCGGATTATTAGGATTGTAATTCGGATTTGTTTTGTGTCAATGTCTTTCCGCTTATCTTTCCGTTTTATCATAGCAGTTTGTTTAAGTTTTGTCCAAGTTGTTTAGGATTTTATTCCGGTTTGCTTTGTTTTTAAAACCATTTGTTCAGTCCAATGCAAAAAATTCAGTCTTTGATTATTCCCAGTCATCTTTCTGTTTAGTCATTATGTCATTTTTATTCAGCACCGATTCTAGTGACATGACATGCGCACACAGTTTGGGCCTAGTCTTTAAAGTTAATCATGAAATCCCAGAAAGGCGACCAAACCATTTAAAGAAAATAAGGATGGTTTGAGATTATTTGGAGCCCGAGTCATGTGGAACTGGGGCAAGTTAAACACAAAGAAAACTGTTATAGAAAGATTCGCCTAAATTGGCATGAGGGTTGTTCATAATAATGAGAATGAGAGTGTCGCCCAACGGTGTTTTAGAAGTGACAAACGAACAAACAGATGTTGAATATAATTGTCAAGTCCGGCACCATCGGAAGAGACTATAAATCTATTGTTTAATTGTGTTGTTTGCACTTGGCATGTGTCGAAGACTGGAATGACGAAGGCATTTTGTTATGCTACCCAAACACGTTATCCTTCGTTAGCCCTTTGAGCCTTATTTATTTTCTTTCATACCCCTCGTTCGGAATTAGTAGCAACGAATAAAATACGCAAGCATGGCAGGTAAGAGAAAAGAAAGAAAAGAAAACAACAAAATGGAAAAATAAGAATAAAAGAAAAAAAGAAAAAGAGAAAAAAAAACGACAAAAGAAAGGAGAAATTAGAAAAGAAAAAGGCAAAAGAAAAAGAAAACAAAGATAAGGATGAGTGAAAAGAAAGTCACAAGAAAAAGAGGAATTGGGAACTACGTTTGACCTGATTCCTCAAAGAGGATACGTAGGCGCTTCACGGCTCGGTCATAGTTTTGAAAAATGAAAAAAAAAACAATTTAAATATCCCCAAGCAAGAAACTGGGGCAGATGTTGCGTTTGATGTAAATAAATCTAATTCCGAAGGTTGTAATTAATAACCCAAAATTAATGCATTTTTTAGCCTTTTATACCCTTTCTTTCTAGCCCTATCCAAAACCCACATTACGGTCCGAAGAAAGACCTTCTGACCAGTCTTCAAAAGATGCCAAGTTAGACAAATGAAGAGTCTTACCGGCGAACATAACATTCTGTTCCACAGCAGAAAGGACTCTAATCTCCAGCAGAAAGAGTCATACCGGCGACACTCCAAATCCCCAGCTGGAAAGTGATACAAATGAGAGAGTCTTATCGGTGAAAACCTTCACAGGCACCATAAGGCGATGAAAGCTGAGAGAAAACCAAAATGAGAGAGACTTGATAGTGGAAACCCTTCGGGCACTACAAGTCGAATAAGATTGAGAATCAGAGGGGGAATCGCCAATGGAAGATCTTAAAAGATGATTGACGGCAGAGGATAGGCCACATACGCATGTCATGGCCATTAGAGTCGGTATCTGCGTTTGATAGGTTTTTATTTATAGTTTCTTTTGTAAAAGAGTCATCGTTTCCTTTGTCTTTTATTTTGTTTCTGTTATCTTTCTCCTTTCATAAAAAATTTTCCCCAATAGAGTCTGTCCGGTCAGAACAAGTATGAAATGACTTCAAAATATGCCATCAGCTTTCCAAGATGAGATCTGACTAGTATATCCGAATGGTATAGTCAGCAAGGAACAAACGCGAGGTCAGTGTCAAAAAAGATATCCCCAGCAAAGGGAATTGACAAAAGGATTGACGAGCATCAAGAGGGATATCCAGAGCAGTGAGCATGATTTGGCGAAATCCATACTAGACTAAAAGGTCGGGAAAATGTCAGTTTCCGAGCTATGCCACAAAAGAAGATGGATATCCCCAGCAGGAAGGGATTATCCCCAGCACATAATATCATCCCCAACAAGTTGTGGAACACAGAGCAAGGAGGGAGAAAGGGAACACCATCCCAGCAGGAGTATCACAACCAACCACCATGTTTTAAACTAACAATTTTGTTTGATTTGAAACAGGTAAGGGAAATGGCATTGAGGCAGAAACGCATGCCACAAGGGATATTATCAAACTGGGGCAGAAAATTTTCCTTCCATTTAGAAAATTTTCTGGAAGTCAGGTACCCCCAGCTGATAACATTTTACCCCCAACAGGTAAGTAAATAATTCCTCAACAGTGTTATCCCTAGCAGTTGCGAGGGGTCCAACACAAGGTTGGAAAGTCGGTATCCTCAGCGGTTAGACTTCAAAGGAGGAAGCTAATAATAATAATAATAATAATAATAATAATAATAATAATAATAATAATAATATAATAATAATAAAAAAAAAGAATAATAATAAAAAATGGGGAAGGTAGAAAATGAAAATTCATCCCAATCCCTAGCAAGTATTCGAGGTAAGACATTTTCAAGTCTTAAAGATATTTTGGGTTCATCCGCCCTCAAATAGGATATGTCGGGTTCATCCGCCCTCAAATAGGATATGTTGGGTTCATCCGCCCTCAAATAGGATCTGTCGGGTTCATTCGCCCTCAAATAGGATCTGTCGGGTTCATCCGCCCTCAAATAGGATATGTCGGGTTCATCCGCCCTCAAATAGGATATGTCGGGTTCATCTGCCCTCAAATAGGATCTGTTGGGTTCATCCGCCCTCAAATAGGATATGTTGGGTTCATCCGCCCTCAAATAGGATATGTTGGGTTAATCCGCCCTCAAATAGGATATGTCGGGTTCATCCGCCCTCAAATAGGATATGTTGGGTTCATCCGCCCTCAAATAGGATCTGTTGGGTTCATTCGCCCTCAAATAGGATCTGTCGGGTTCATCCGCCCTCAAATAGGATATGTCGGGTTCATCCGCCCTCAAATAGGATCTGTCGGGTTCATCCGCCTTCAAATAGGATCTGTCGGGTTCATCCGCCCTCAAATAGGATATGTCGGGTTCATCCGCCCTCAAATAGGATCTGTTGGGTTCATCCGCCCTCAAATAGGATATGTCGGGTTCATCCGCCCTCAAATAGGATATGTCGGGTTCATCCGCCCTCAAATAGGATCTGTTTGGGTTAATCCGCCCTCAAATAGGATCTGTCGGGTTCATCCGCCCTTAAATAGGATCTGTTGGGTTCATCCGCCCTCAAATAGGATCTGTTGGGTTAATCCGCCCTCAAATAGGATCTGTCGGGTTCATCCGCCTTCAAATAGGATCTGTCGGGTTCATCCGCCCTCAAATAGGATCTGCCGGGTTCATCTGCCCTCAAATAGGATCTGTTGGGTTCATCCGCCCTCAAATAGGATCTGTCGGGTTCATCCGCCCTCAAATAGGATCTGTTGGGTTCATCCGCCCTCAAATAGGATATGTTGGGTTCATCCGCCCTCAAATAGGATATGTTGGTTTCAGTCTTTACTTTTAAGTGTTGAAATTGGGAGCCCGCCCAGATAACAGAGACATAAATTCAGTCTTTTTATTTTCAAGTGTCGAAGTTGGGAGCCCGCCCAGATAATAGAGGCATACATTCAGTCTTTTATTTTAAGTGTTGAAATTGGGAGCCCGCCCAGATAATAGAGGCATACATTCAGTCTTTTATTTTAAGTGTTGAAATTGGGAGCCCGCCCAGATAACAGAGGCATACATTCAGTCTTTTTATTTCAAGTGTTGAAATTGGGAGCCCGCCCAGATAATAGAGGCATACATTCCACGTCTTTACCCATAGGAGATGCATTTCCTCCTAAGTTTTAGTTTTACCCATAGGAGATGCATTTCCTCCTAGGCTTGTTTCAGTTTCACCCATAGGAGATGCATTTCCTCCTAAGTTCAGTTTTACCATAGGAGACGCACTTCCTAAGTTCAGTTCTACCAATAGGAGACGCACTTCCTAAAGTTTATATGTTTCACCATAGGAGACGCACCTCCTAAGTTCAGTTTCACCATAGGAGACGCACTTCCTAAAGTTCAGTTTCACCATAGGAGACGCACTTCCTAAAGCAAGTTTCACCAATAGGAGACGCACTTCCTAAGCAAGTTTCATCAATAGGAGACGCACTTCCTAAGTCAGTTTCACCATAGGAGACGCACTTCCTAAAGTTCAGTTTCACCATAGGAGACGCACTTCCTAAAGCAAGTTTCACCAATAGGAGACGCACTTCCTAAGCGAGTTTCACCATAGGAGACGCACTTCCTAAGTTCATTTCACCCATAGGAGACGCACTTCCTAAGTTCAGTTCTACCAATAGGAGACGCACTTCCTAAGTTTATTGTACCCATAGGAGACGCACTTCCTAAGTTTATTGTACCCACAGGAAACGCACTTCCTCAAAGTTAAGTTTTACCCATAGGAGATGCATTTCCTCCTAAGTTGTTTTGAAAAAAAAATGACCTAGTCTGATGAACCTTCTCCTAGGATCAAAATCTTAGTCTGATGAATTTTTCTCCTAAGATAGAGACCTAGTCTGACGAACCTTCTCCTAGGATCAAAATCTTAGTCTGATGAATCTTTCTCCTAAGATACCAAAAATAAAAAATGACCTAGTCTGATGAACCTTCTCCTAGGATCCAAATCTTAGTCTGACGAATTTTTTTTTCTCCTAAGATAGAGGCCTAGTCTGACGAACCTTCTCCTAGGATCAAAATCTTAGTCTGAGAAATCTTTCTCCTAAGATAACAAAAAGAAAAAACCTAGTCTGATGAACCTTCTCCTAGGATCAAAATCTTAGTCCGATGAATTTTTCTCCTAAGATAGAGACCTAGTCTGACGAACCTTCTCCTAGGATCAAAATCTTAGTTTGATGAATCTTTCTCCTAAGATACCAAAAAAAAGACCTAGTCTGATGAACCTTCTCCTAGGATCCAAATCTTAGTCTGATGAATCTTTCTCCTAAGATACCAAAAGGAAAAGACCTAGTCTGATGAACTTTCTCCTAGGATCAAAATCTTAGTCTGATGAATCTTTCTCCTAAGATACCAAAAGGAAAAGACCTAGTCTGATGAACTTTCTCCTAGGATCAAAATCTTAGTCTGATGAATCTTTCTCCTAAGATATCAAAAAAAAAACAAGACCTAGTCTGACGAACCTTCTCCTAGGATCAAAATCTTAGTCTGATGAATCTTTCTCCTAAGATACCAAAAAAAAGGGAAAAGAAGAAAAGAAAAACAAGAAAAGAAAAACGTTTAAAAAAAAGAGAGTCATTTTCCTAAAGCCAGGCGCCCACCTGTATAACGAGAGGAACACATTTCAGTCTTTTTCATTACAAGTGTTGAAGCTGGGAGCCCGCCCATAGAACAGAGGAATACATTTCAGTCCTTACATTTCAAGCATTGAAGTTAGGCGCCCACCTGTATAACAAGGGAATACATCCTAATCTAGTGTTTAGTTCACTCTCAGCACTGCATCAGTAGTATCAGTGGGCTACGATTTTGCTAACGACTCACAAACCTCCCCAGGGCAAACTGGGTTAGGAAATTTTATTTGTTTTGTTTGTTTTGATTGTCAGGGACCCGCCTGTAGAACGGAGTTTTTGGTATGTCAAAGATCGAAGAAGTCAGGAGTCCGCCTGTCAAAGATCAAGCAGTGACCCACTGGAAAGCAGAAGGATTACAACAGAAATCCCCAGCATTCAATCCAAGTTAGAAGCTCGCCTCAAGAACGCGAATCAATAGTCTGGGATGGTCAACAAAAGCTAGTCACAAAAACAAAAAAAAAAAAAGAAAAAAGAAGAAAAATGAATGAATCCAGAGCACGGAAGTGGAGAGCAGATGTGATCTGCTCAAGAACTAGCGCCTACAACTAGCAAGTATCAAGGTTCAAATCCAAAGTCTGTATGAAGCACCATTCAAAACTCAAGATCAAGTTTCAGAAGACTCAGAGATAGGAATCTTTGTAACTAGTAGCTGATAGGCTTAGTTAGTCCTTTTCAGTTTTCATTTTTGTTGTAATGACAGGACCACGGACCGGAACCTCAACGGAACGGCACCTCGATCGGCTCTCCACCTCGGTACACTCTACCATCTCTCTCATTCCCGAACTACACGTGGCCTGATTCCTGTATAACCAAGGATATGTAGGCAGCTCAGATACCAGGGCTCGGTCACATTCCCTCCCTTTCCTTAAAGTGTAGTCCGTCCAAGTAATGGTCGGGTCAAAAACACGTCTAGTCGTTCTTTGTCGGAAAACTCTTCGTGTTTCCAGTTAAAGAGGTGCAGCTGTAAGCACGTGATTTTTGACCCTCCCCGGGAATTTTTACGTTCTTAAGCTTAAATATCTAATTTAGGACTAGTATAGCTATTTTAACTATTTTTACTTTATTTCGGTGCAAAAAGAAAATTTCAAAAAATATATATATAAATTTTAGTTTATGTATCTCTCATAAACTTGAAAAATACAAAAATTGTACTTTATTTTGGTACTTTATATAAATTCGAAAATTACAAAAAAAATATATAGTTCTATTAATGTTTGCAGTCATTATAATTTTGAAAAATACAAAAAATATTACTTCATATTTTTATCTTTATTAAAAAACGAAAATTACAAAAAAAATAGTTTTATTAATATTTTGTAGTTATTTTAAATCTTGAAAAATATTAAGAAAATAATATAGTTTTGTTTTAAATAATTAGTCTTATTTTAGTAGCTATTTTGCTTACATAGGACTAGTTAAGCAACGTTTTTCTATTTCTCGGGTCCGGGCAAAAGAATAATATTCGGGTTCAAACTACCCGGTTTTAGGCCTAATTTCGGACCTAACCCATAATAAACCGTGTCCAGGACACATGGGGAACCCCACCACGCGTGGGGGACATAAACCTTGAACCCCACCACGCGTGGGGCTCATTTTTCTTGACAAGCCCATGCTAAATACACGGACAAACACAAAAGAAAGGGGAGAAGAAACAAAACGGAGAGGAATTTTGGGAAAATTTTCGAAACAATACTACTGTTCACTCATCTTCTTCCTAAAGGAGGAAGAAGAACTAAACCCTAGAAAAAGAAAAAAAAGAAAAAACAGAAAAAAACCTACGAAGCCCAGCCCCCGGACCACCCTCCTCCTCCCAAACACCACCCCGTCGTTGCCCGTCGACCACTGCCCAAGCAGGCCCGTCGTCAACCTCCATTGCCGCCCGCTGCAAGCTCTCGTCGTCCCTAACCAACGCCTAAACCCCAGCTCCTCACCACCACCCAAACACCATCACCCTCCTCCTCCCAAACACCACCCCGTCGCTGCCCGTCGACCACTGCCCAAGCAGGCCCGTCGTCAACCTCCATTGCTGCCCGTTGCAAGCTCTCGTCGTCCCTAACCAACGCCTAAACCCCAGCTCCTCACCACCACCCAAACACCATCACCCTCGCACCCCCAGCAGCACCCATCGACCACCCGTCAAGCAGCAGCCATCGCTGCTGCGTCGTCCAACCACCCCCCGTCGTCAACTGCCCAAACGACCTCTCCAAATGCAGCATCAACCAGCTCCTTGACACCACCCAAACATCACCACTAAACAGATCCCTCCATCGTCCAGCTGCTGCCCGTCAAGCAGCAGCTATCACTGCTGCATCGTCAAGCCTCATCGTCGACCACTCTCCGAACAACCACCCCTTCTCCTCTAATCCCATCGCAACCGGGCGATTATACAGTCGCCATTCGCGTGTCCAGTGACCGCTATTTCTTCGCTGACGTCGTGTAGTCCGTCCGAGGTCGTCGTTGGGTTGTGTTCGTGGCTTCCGGTCTGATATCGTTGAGCTTGACGTCGAGTTTGGTCGTTGAGGTCGATGTAGAGGTTTGGTCCCTGGTTCTATTCGTTTCTGTCTATTCAGGTTAGTAAGCCTCACTGTATTAGATAAAGAAATTTTACGTTCAATGTTCGAAGTTGCAATATATCGATTGATATGATAATTTTCTGCCCATGTTTCACCGTATGCATTTTAGTTCATTTTTGGGTTATGTTATTATTGTTTACTTGATGTCGTTTGATTTAGTTGTATTAGTAGTCCTAAGACACAGCTTGACGTTGATTCGCTCGTCCCTTCATTGTCTTAGTTTATTTGGACAAAATTAATATTAGTACCTGTTGTTACTACGCCCGAAACACTCATTCGCCTAACTTCTTTTATTAAATCTTGACAAGTTATGAGATTTTAGTTGTACAGAGGCCGTAAGTTTAGTATTGTTAAAGGCGTAGAAATGGCATCCTTTAAAATAAATAAATAATTATAAAAAAAATGAATAAAAAATAATAATAAAATAAATAAAATGAGACGAGCCTCGCCGGGAAAAAATGTACAGATTGCGAAGCCCTCTCAAATTATATGTATTAAATACTTAGATTCTGGGACGGGCCGTTTAGCAAATTTCACGGCCTTACCCAAAAAATAATAATGCGCTAGTTGCTTTAGGCACGCCTTTAATAATGTTATCTCCCTAAACTCGGGTGCACATTTATGTGACCCAAATCCAAATCTCAACGGAGTCGAAATACGTCTCTAGTCACGGGCGCATTGATTGTGGCGTGGCCCGAGATGCATTTCCATGACGTTGCAAATTCTTAAAAAAAAAATAAGAATGATATGAGCCTCGCCGAATAAAAATACAAATTGCGGGGCCCTCAGTAAATACTTGTTTAAAATTACTTAGAATTCAGGAGGGTCGTTTAGCGAATTTCACGGCCTCCGCAAAATAATAACGCGATAGTCTCTTTAGGCGCATGTTTAATAATTTACTTTCTTAAGCTCGGGTGTGCATTTCATGCGACCCAAATCCAAATCTCAAAACATCAAACAAAATGTGTTCCGGATTATGGGTGCATTTCATGTGACGCAGTCCAAAGACGTGTTTTAAGCGATGTTCACATTCTTGTAAAAACAATAATAATAAAGCGGTTAAAAGATAAAATTTGCACATAAGTTCATATTGTATTTAAAATCAGATAATCAAGCCAAATATAACAGTTGAGCGACCGTGCTAGAACCACGGAACTCGGGAATGCCTAACACCTTCTCCCGGGTTAACAGAATTCCTTATCTAGATTTCTGGTACGCAAACTGTAATATAGAGTCATTCTTTTCCTCGATTCGGGATTAAAATTGGTGACTTGGGAAACCCTAAATCTCCCAAGTGGCGACTCTGAAATAAATAAACCAATCCCGTTTCGATTGTCCTTTAATTGGAAAAAACTCCCCCTGCGCCCCTCGGGCGCGGAAAAAGGAGGTGTGACAATCGCAATTGCGATAAAACTCTTGCAATTGCCAAGCCTGTGAAGCTCGCAAATGCGAAGCCTGATCTCGCAATTGCGAGATCAGAGGCCTACAACAGATACCAGATGCAACAACAGATTTTCTAAGTCCAAACTCGCTTCGTGACCTATCCAAAACTCACCCGAGCCCTCAGGGATCCAAACCAAATATGCACACATGTCTAAAAACATCATACGGACTTGTTCGTGCGATCAAATAGCCAAAATAACATCCTAAACAACGAATTTAACACCGAAACTCATGAAAACCTTAAGAGCATTGAAATTTCTATTTTCACAACCGGACGTCCAAATCACGTCAAATTCTACCACAATAGAATCACCCACCGGCGTAGACACATAAACAGGATCACTCATAGAATCACTAGGCATGGCCAGATACAGTGCAAAATAAGAGGACACATACGAGTACGTAGATACTGGGTCAAATAACACTGAAGCATCTCTATCACAAACCAAAACTGTACCTGTAATAACTGCATCGGAAGCCTCAGCCTTAGGCCTGGCTGGAAGAGCATAACATTGGGGTTGGCCTCCACCTCTAGCGGCCTAAACTCCACATCTAGTACCTCTACCTCCACCTCTAGCACCTCTACCCCCACCTCTAGCTGACTAGGCGGGCTGTGGAACACCTGGTGCCTGAACCATGGCACGGGAACCCGGTTGCTGAGAACTACTTGATGCTCGAGGGCAATACCTAGCAATGTGCCTCGTGTCGCCACAAGTAAAATAAGACCTCGGCTGCTGGGGCTGACGACCCTAGAAACTCTGAAGCGGCGGTGCACCGATAGGGCTAGTGGTGCACTGTAGGATTACTAATCAGAATACTGCATCTGAGAACCACGACCACCTGAAGCACCGTGAGAAGCCTAAAGGGCTGACTGAAAAGGCCTGGGAGGATGGCCTCTACTATACGAATCCCTACCTCCCGACGAAGTACCACTGAATCGGCCTGAATGACGAGGCCTCTTGTCAGACTCCTGACCACCTCCCTGCGATAAAACCATCTCAACTCTCCGGGCCATATTGGCCGCCTCCTAGAAGGAAATCTCACTCCTTGTCTCCCTAGCCATTAGAAGACGAATCGACTGAATAAGTCCCCCAATGAACCTCTTCACCCTCTCTCTCTCTCTCGGTGGGAAGTATGACAAGAGCATGATGAGCTAGGTCGATGAATCTGGTCTCATACTGGGTAACAGTCATAGAACCCTGCTAGAGACGCTCGAACTGCCTCCGATAGGCCTCTCTCTGGGTGATGGGGAGAAACTTCTCCAGAAATAGCTGAGTAAATTGCTCCCAAGTAAAAATTGGCGATCTGGCTGGTATAGCCAAACAGAAATCCATCCACCAAGTCGTAGCAGATCCAGACAAGTGAAAAGTGGCAAAATTGACCCCATGAGTCTCAACTATACCCATGTTCCTTATAACCTCGTGACAGCTGTCTAGATAATCCTAGGGATCCTCAGTAGATGCATCATTGAAAGTAGTAATGAAGAGCTTGGTGAACCTATCCAATCTCTACAAAGCATCGGCGGACATAGCTGCTCCATCGCCGGTCTGAGCTATCATACCCGGCTGAACTGCTCCAACTGGTTGAACCGCTGGAGTGTGAATGTGGGGAGCTACCTGCTTCGGAGTGCGAGTAGCAGGAGTCTGGGCTCCTCCTCCAGCCTGAGAGACGGCTGGTGCTACAGGAAGCAAACCTGCTCGGGTGATACTCTCCATGAGGCCCACTAAATGGACCAGAGCATCCTGAAGAACTGGGGTAGAAATAAACCCCTGAGCGGGGCCTACCGAAACTGCTGGGGCCGGAACCTCATCATCAAAGTCAACCTGAGGCTCCAACGCTGGTGTTGGTGCTCGGGGTTGAGCTCTGCCCCTACCTCGACCTCTAGCACGGCCTCGGCCTCGGCCTCTGCCCCTCGTGGGAGCTGCTGCTGGGGGCTCGGGCTGCTGGTCAGTAGATGAGGAAGTGCGTGTTTTTGCCATCTGTGAAAGAATAGAGTAGAAGTTCAATTTGCATTGAGAAACCAAACCGCACGACAGGAGAGAATAAATGTGAAGTTGTTCCTAACTCTGTAGCCTCTGGGGGATAAATACAGACGTCTCCGTACCGATCCCTCAGACTCTACTAAGCTTGTCTGTGAACTATGAGACCCATGTAATCTAGAGCTCTGATACCAACTTTTCAAACATTAATTCTTTTCTTTATTTCTTAGATAATTCAGTAAAACAATTTCTTTCAAAAAATTGATTTCTAAGGCTTGGGACCTCGTAATTCATTTCTGGGCATACGCTTAAGTCCCATATTTTACTGCGGACCTCCCGGGATTATCGGAACACGAATCCGGGTCCGTTTGCTCAAAACGTTGACCAAAGTCAACCACAGTCAAATTTTTTAACTCTAAAGATTTCTATTTCTCATATTTTCACATAGAAGGCTTTCCGGCTATAGGTCCGGACCACGCACGCAAATCTGGGTGGGGTAACAAGGAGGTTTTTAGGCCTCGGAATACTGAATTCACTTGCAACACAAGTGATGACCTTTTGGGTCATCACACTTTGTGTATTTTTGACAAATAAAATATCCAGTCCCATATCATCTCTCATATTGATGTTCTTGTTATTTTGTTATTCCATTTTCTCATTTATTAATGTATTTCAAATACATGTACATGACAAAGATTCAAACTGACTGGTTGTCCCCTGCAGTATGATGTAGTTGCTCCTGACACTGTCTCGGTCAGTTCACAATTATCGCAGTTTCTCTTCCCAACATTGCATGAGCATTGTGCGTTCTCTTTTACTATATGGAAGAATTTACATATCTAATAATAATTTCAAGCAAGCTCCAACTAGTCTGGAATTGAGGATTATTGTATTTCATCTATTGTCTTAGTTTTTTTATAATTTCAGGTCATATAGTCTGATGTTCGATAATTTAGCGGGTGGAAGATTTCAATATGACGAAGAGTTGCAGAAATTATTTGAAGATTGTACTTCGCTAAGATTAGTTATATAATGACATTAGCTATTTAGTTCAAACAATTTAAGTTTATTTTTAAGTTATTGTGATATTAATATTTTGGAAGTACTTCCTTTTGTTTGTTAAGATTTAACGAGGTATATTACGATTTGATGAATTAATATTGATATGTTTTGTTATTTGCATTATTTTTTTGATCGAATATAGTAGCTATTATTAATGATGGCTAAAAGGGAATATTGTAGCCATTATATTGCTATTAAAGATGACTTTTAGTGGCAATGTAATTGAATTTACTAGATATTAAAATGGACGCTAAAAGGGCATAAAAATACATTTTTAGAAGATATATTGTTTCCACTCTAACTGCCACAAAACAATTACCGCTAAAAGTATGGACTTATACCGACAAATGTTTTAACTTTAGAAGCTATAAAAATGGACATTATAAAAGCATTATTAGCCTTTTTTAAAGTGGGTTTAGCAACCATCATAATTGCCGCAAATATTAGCCGTTAAAGAAAATGTATTTTAGCGGCAATAGATCATACCCTTTACTAGCTTTTGTGGGAAATGCCGTTAAAGGCTTTACCGACCCCGGCTTCAGCGGCTAAACATCAATTGCCGGTAAATAATATAGCGGCTATTGTTATTGCCGCTAATGCTGTTTTTATTGCCGCCAAAGGCCTTTTTTTGTAGTAATGTCCTCTCGGCTACAGGAGTAGATCAAGATATCCTCAATGAAGACAATCACAAAGGAATAGGGCTTGAACACCCGGTTCATCAAATCCATGAATGCTGCTGGGGCATTTGTCAACCCAAATAACATCACTAGAAACTCATAATTCCCATACCGAGTGCGAAAAGCTGTCTTAGGGACATCATATGCCCTAATCCTCAACTGATGGTATCCAGATCTCAAATCAATATTCGAAAACACTTTGGCACCCTGAAGATGATCAAATAAATCATCAATCATCGGCAATTGATACTCGTTCTTAATGGTGACTTTGTTCAACTGACAATAATCTATGCACATACTCATCAATATATCATTTTTCTTAACAAACAACACTGGTTCACCCCAGGGCGAGACACAAGGTCTAATAAAGCCCTTATCAAGCAAGTATTGCAACTATTCCTTCAATTCTTACAACTCTGGCGGGGCCATGCGGTACAGCGAAATAGAAATGGGCTGAGTGCCCGGATCCAAATCAATGCAAAAGTTAATATCCCTGTCAGGTGGCATCTCCAGAAGGTCTGCAAGAAATACCTCTAGAAACTCACGAACAACTGGCACAGAATCCATAGAAGGAACCTCGGCACTAGAATCACAAACATAAGCCAAATAAGCCAAACACCCCCTTTTGACCATATGTCGAGCCTTCATATAAAAGATAAACCTACTGGTAGAATGACCAGGAGTCCCTCTCGACTCCAATCGAGGCAACCTTGGCAAAGCTAACGTCATGGTCTTGGCATGACAGTCCGATATAGCATGATAATGTGACAATCAATCCATCCCTAAAATAACATCGAAGTCAACCATATCGAGAAGTGGGAGGTTTACACTAGTTTCAAGACCCCCAATGACCACCACGAACGAACGATAGACATGATCTACAATAATAGAATCACCCACCGACATGGACACATATACGGGAGCACTCAAAGAATTACGAGGCACAACCAAATAGGAAGCAAAATAAGAAGACACATAGAAGTATGTAGACCCTGGATCAAATAGAACTAAAGCATCTCTACTACAAACTAGAACAGTACCTGTGATAACTGCATTAGAGGACTCAACCTAGGGTCTGGCTGGGAAAGCATAACATCGGGGCTGGGCCCCACCCCTCTGAACTACATCATTGGGACAACCTCCTACTGGCTGGTCTCCACCTCTAGTGGCCTGACCTCCACCTCTACCTCTAGCTGCATGACCCCTACCTTTAGCTGCTTGAGCGGGCGGTGGAACACCTGGTGCCGGAACCATGGCATGAGAACCATGATGTTGAGAACTGCTCAAGGCTCGAGGGTAAAATCTAGCAATGTGCCTCAGATCGCCAGAAGTATAACAAGACTTTGGCTGTTTAGATTGCTGACCCTGAAACTGACCCTGTCGACCGAAGTAACCACCCTTAAAACTCTGGAGCAGAGGTGCGCTGATAGGAGCTGAAGGTGCACTATAGGGTAGCTAATCAGAATACTGCATATGATGGCCATGGCCAGCTGGAGCACCGTGAGAAGTTTGAAATGCTGAATGAAATGGCCTGGGAGGATGGCCTCTACCAAAGGAATCCCTGCCTCCAAACGAGACACCACTGAACCTGGAAGAATGATGAGGCCTCTTGTCAGACCCCTGACCACTTCCCTGAGCTAAAACCATCTCAACTCGCCTGGCCACATTGGCCGCATCCTAAAAAGAAATCTCGCTCCCGGACTCCTTAGCCATCTGCAATCTGATAGGTTGAGCGAGTCCCTCAATAAACCTCCTCACTCTCTCTCTCTCTCTATTGGTGGGGAGTATAAGAAGAGCATAACGAGCCAAATCAATAAACCTAGTCTCGTACTGGGTGATAGTCATAGAACCCTGTTGAAGATGCTCGAACCGCCTGCGGTACTCTTTTCTCTAAGTGACGGAAAGGAACTTCTCGAGAAATAGCTGAGAGAACTGGTCCCAAATGAGAGCTGGTGACCCATCTGTTCTGGCCAAACAATAATCTCTCCACCATTTCTTGGCGGAACCTGACAAACGAAAAGCATCAAAGTCGACCCCATTAGTCTCCACTATCCCCATGTTTCGTAGAGCCTCGTGACAATTGTCCAAATAATCCTGGGGGTCCTCTGAAGATGTACCACCATAGGTAGTAGTGAAAAGCTTGGTGAACCTGTCCAAAATTCACAAAGTATCAGAATACATAGCTGATCCATCACCAGTCTGAGCTACCACACCCGGTGGAACTACCCCAACTGGCTGGGCTGTTGGAGTCTGAAACTGGGGAGCCACCTGCTCCGGAGTGCGAGTAGCGGGAATCTGTGCTCCTCCTCCTGCCCGAGAGACGGCTGGTGCTACAGAAAGTATGCCGGACTGAGTAACACTCTCCATAAGGCCCACCAGACGGACCAAAGTCTCCTGAAGTACCAGAGTAGCGATGAACCCTTCCAGAGCCTGAGCTGGCTCTGCTAGAACGGTTTGGGCCGGAACCTCATCGTCAAACTCTACCTGAGGCTCTGCTGCTGGTGTTGTTGCTCTTGGCTGAGCCCTGCTCCTGCCTCAAGCATGGCCTCAGCCTCATCCTCTACCCCTCGTAGGAGCTGCCGCTGGGGGCTTGGGCTGGTGATCAGCTGATGAAGCGGTACGTATTCTTGCCATCTACGAAAGAACAGAGTAGTAGTTTAATTAGCATTGAGAAATCAAATCGCACGACAGAGAAGAATAGATGTGAAGTTATTCCTAAACTCTGTAGCCTCTGGGGATAAGCACAGACATCTCCGTACCGATCCCTCAAACTCTACCTAGCTTGTTCGTGAATTGTGAGACCTAGGAAACCTAGTGCTCTGATACCAACATGTCACGATCCGGATTTTACACCGTCGGGATCGTGATGACGCTTACTCTTGAAAGCTACGCAAGCCAATAGATACATTTCTAATACATTAATTATTAACCCAAACAATAATAAATAATAGCTAGAGCTAAGCAGATATAAAGTGCAGAAGTTTCATAACAGTTCAAAACTCTAAAACAAGGCTACCCCAATGATCTGGTGTCATAATTCACAAACGTCTAAGAATTTCTACAAATATTAGTTTAAAGAAAAAAATACATATGTTCTCGAAATGAAAGAAAACATGAACTAAGATAGAGGGAAGGGGACTCCAGGGTCTGCGAAAGCCGGCAGATCTACCTTGGGTCTCCTGTGGACTAGAGGTAGCAACCTCAAACTATGATCAGTATGATACAGTACCTAGATCTGCACAGAAAGTGCAGAGTGCAGTATTAGTATAACCGACCCCATGTACTGGTAAGTGTCGAGCCTAACCTCGGCGAAGTAGTGACGAGGCTAGGACACGACAAACAATATAAACCTGTGTATTTAAACAATATACTAAAAGAATAACAAGTATTAAAAACTGAGCAGAAATGAACGGGAAGGGGCAGCATGCTATGGGGGTTCCAACACAAAGAATCACAGCAGTAAAGGAATCTAAACAACAAGAACACATGAATCGATAACAACCAATGAACACAGCAAACAGAAAATGCACGAAATCACCCTTCGTGCTTTTACGCTAAATCCTCACCATGCAATCAATAATAGAAACGTGCACGACATCACCCTTTGTGCTTTATCACTCTTCCTCATCATAAGCAACAACAGAAACAATAACAACCCGGCAAGAGCATCACAATCAAGTAACTTTATTTCATTATTTAATTATACAACGGAAATCTCAACTTGAGTCAATACTCAATCAATATCCAAAACCAAGAAAAACATAGTAAGACTTGTTTAACATGAGTAATAACTAGTTATTGTCACAGTAAGACTTCTAATCATACAATAATTGGGTGGTAGATCCTTTCTTATTACACTTATTGTCATTTTCTACATTTATTATATATTTTTGCTATCATATTCACTGTTAATGATTGAGTATTAAATTCGTTATTTAATGTTTTTGAGCACTGTTCACCTCGCGAGTATCCTATTATATTCGGTCTAGAATTTATTAAGTTCAACTAAGACTTGCCCTTTAATTCATCATTAATTAGTTTAACTAAAAGGTTTAATACTTTTTTGCTCAAACAATCAACATAACTAGTAATGGTGATTAACTAGCATAAAAACAAAAAAAAAAACTGTTAGGTGTACTATGGGATGTATTATTTCTGTGATGACCCAAAAGGTCATCTCTTGTTTTAGAAGTCAAATATGTGTTCCGAGGCCTTAAAAACCTCTTTTTATTTCACCTCAATTTGTGTGCACAGTCCGGGCGCGTTTTCGGAAAATTTTTATGTGAAATTTAAGAAAAATAATGAATTTGGCCTTTAAAATTGATTAAAGTTGACTTCGATCAACATTTTTGGTAAACGGACTCGGACCCATGATTTGACGGTCCCGAAGGGTGTAGAAAAATATAGGACTTGAGCGTATGCCCGAAATTAAATTCCGAGGTCGCTAGGTCGAGAAATAAATTTTTGAAAAAAATTGTTTAACTGAAAATATAAAAGTTTTTGGAAATTTAGCGATGTTTGAATTTGATGGTATCGGCCCCAAATTTTGGTTCCGGAGCTCGGTACATGTTTAATATGGTGTTTAAGTTATGTCTGCAAAATTTGGTACGAAACGGAATTAATATGACGTGAATCGGACCATCAGTTGTGAAAATGGAAACTTTAAGAGTTCTTGAGATTTTTCTTTGATTTTGATGCTAAACTCATAGTTCTAGGTGTTATTTTGGCGATTTGATTGCACGAGTAAGTATGTATGATATTTTTAGACTTGTATGCATGTTTGGTTTGGAACCCCGAGGGCTCGGGTGAGTTTCGGATAGTTTCGGGATGTTTTGGACTTAGAAACTTCTATTGTTTTGCTGCTTCTGATATTCTGAGATTTTGTTCTTCGCGTTCGCGATGCAGCTCACGCGAACGTGAAGTACAAGCTGGGCTGGGAAGGGGTTTCTTCTACGCGAACACGAGGCCTTGGTCACGAACGCGGAGCACTGGGGGGATTGTTCTTCGCGAACGCGACTGGACACACGTGAACGCGTAGTGTAATGAAGGTGGCTGGGGGAGTCCTGGAGTTATTCTTCGCGAACGCGGTCCCAGGCCCGCAAACGCAATGGTTAGGGGGGACAGACCATCACGAACGCGTAGGACCTTCTGGCCACAAGCATCGCGAACGCGACAAACTCTTCGCGAACGCAAAGAAGGTCTGCCCAGCGAATTAAAAACAAAACCTAGATCGGAATTTCTTCATAATTTCATGTCTCCTTCCCTAGAATCCGACCTTGGGCGATTTTTGAAGAGAAATTTCAATACCAAATTATAGGTATGTGTTCTTAAACT
The DNA here is from genome assembly GCF_000715075.1 of Nicotiana tabacum. Taxonomy (NCBI): domain Eukaryota; kingdom Viridiplantae; phylum Streptophyta; class Magnoliopsida; order Solanales; family Solanaceae; genus Nicotiana; species Nicotiana tabacum. The sequence goes on along the minus strand of NC_134082.1, from coordinate 211,990,303 downwards.
CATTTCGTTCATTTTCCATCAATATCCATTAGATTTCTAGGCATAAATCTTGTTATTTAAGGGTAGAAATTAGGGATTTTATAAGAATTGAGGATTTTACAAATTTGGGGATTTAGACCTCGATTTGGGGTCGCATTCCGAAACTAATTGCATATTTGGGCTCGTGGGTAAATGGATTTTGGTTTGAACCTCGAGTTTTGACCAAGCGGGCATGGGGTCGGTTTTTAACCTTTTTGGAAGAATGTTGGGAAATCTGTAATTTTTCATTTGAATTGGTTCTTGAGCTTCAATTAATGTTATTATGTTAATATTGGCTAAATACAATTGAATTGGAAGTGAAATCAAAAGGGAAAGCAGTATTTGAGGCTTGAGTTTGGCCGTGAAATCCGAGGTAAGTGTTTGGCCTAACCTTAGCTTGAGGGAATAAGTGTTTGTGTCTTATTTGCTATGTGTTAGTATCGAGTACGACGTATATGTGAGGTGACGAGTATCTATACGTTGGTATCAAGTATGCCCGTGAGTCTTATGTTAAGATTGTTGCAATTTTATTATGTATTGTTCGTGCTTAAATTGATGATTAGCACTGTGGAACAAGACTTGTGATAAATTCTTGATAATTGACCATTGTCGAGTATTGGCTCAAGTTGAGGTTTATTTTGTGAAGTAATTGTTAAAACTAGATTGGTTATAGCTGATTCCCTTGTCGGGATGATATTGTTATATATTGTTGACTCCCTTGCCGAGACAGTATTGTTCTATTGATGTTTCTATTATTGATTCCCTTGCCAGGTGTGAGCACGTGATTTTTGCTTCACGAAAATTACTCCAAAAGAAATCGAGAAATAAAGCAAGTTGCCTTGGGGTACAATTTTAAGAATTTGCGTGACATTTTTGGTAATTATTTTGTCCGTAAATATTTACCTTGTTGTAGTTAATTGAAAATTACAAAAATACATGTTGCATGCATATTTAGGATTTAATTATGCATTTAGGAAAGGTCTTCCTGGTTCTGGCGGAACCAGCATGGGTGGGTTTGACAAGTATCCTTTTATCTTATCAAATGCTTCTTGACACTCATCAGTCCACTTGACCGCAGTATTCTTCTTTAACAATTTGAAAATAGGCTCACAAGTTGTCGTGAGCTGAGCAATAAACCTGCTGATGTAGTTCAACCTCCCTAACAGACTCATTACTTCAGTCTTGTTCCTCGGAGGTGGCAATTCTTGGATGACTTTGACCTTTGATGGGTCCAACTCGATGCCTCGCCGACTGACTATGAATCCCAACAACTTTCCAGATGGAACACCAAATGCGCACTTGGCAGGGTTAAGCTTGAGGTTGTATCTGCGAAGTCTCAGGAAGAATTTCCTCAAATCCCCAACGTGGTCGGCCTGATGCTTTGATTTTATGATCACATCATTCACGTATACCTCAATCTCCTTATTTATCATATCATGAAAAACTGTAGTCATTGCTCTCATGTAAGTTGCCCCGGCGTTCTTCAAACCAAATGGCATTACCCGGTAGCAATAAGTTCCCCATGGTGTGATGAATGCCGTCTTTTCTGCATCTTCTTCATCCATTAGAATCTGATGATACCCGACATAGCAATCCACAAAAGATCCTATCTCATGCTTGGCACAATTATCGATCAAAATATGGATATTGGGTAATGGGAAGTTATCCTTCGGACTTGCTTTGTTGAGATTGCGGTAATCGACGCATACTCTGATCTTGCTGTCTTTCTTTGGCACAGGAACGACATTAGCCAACCAAACAGGATATCGAGTGACCCGAATGACCTTTGCATCCAACTGTTTGGTGATTTCTTCTTTAATTTTCACACTCATATCAGTTTTGAATTCCTCAACTTTTGCTTGACAGGAGGAACCATTGGATCAGTGGGCAATTTGTGGACCACTAAATCAGTGCTCAAACCCGGCGTGTCGTCATATGACCATGCAAAAACATCTTTGAATTCGATGAGTGCTTTAATTAACTCTTCCCGGATCTTTGGCTCGAGGTGGACACTTATTTTAGTCTCTCGGATATTATCTATGTCTCCTAAATTGACGGCTTCTGTATCATTCAGGTTGGGTTTGAGTTTTTCTTCAAAGTGAATTAACTCCTTACTAATCTCTTCGAAGGCCTCGTCCTCATCGTATTCTGATTCGTAATCACAATCTACTTCTTGAACTATTATTTCGAAATTAGATTGATTTTTAAGACTGGGCTGAGGGTTCCTTATGCATGCCATATCACTAGAGCCAGCGTAAAAAGAACTGTACAGAAAACAAAAGAAAAACTATTAGGAATGATAAAGAAAGGGAAACTGCATTTCATTGAATGATGAAAGATAACAAGGTTTGCACACTTCAAACAGACTGCAAGATAAAAATCTGGATTACACCGTGCATGATATTGTGAGTGAGTGTTAATGCACGAAGGGTGATGCCGTGCTGATATCGTGAGTTTTAATGTACGAAGGGTGATGCCGTGCATATTATTGAAAGTACAAGCACAAAGGATGATGTCGTGCCTTGATTATGAGAGAGTAAAAGCACGAAGGGTGATACCGTGCCGTTTCTGTTGATTTCTATGGCGAGGAAGAGAGTAAAAGCACGAAGGGGATGCCGTGCACTTATTACTGTGTTATCGTTTCCGTTGCTTCTAGCATGATATTTACCTTGTCGTTTACTTTATCATTGTCATAACCAGATATCCTCCTCAGCATGTTTCCCTTTTTCTCGACTTATTCTGTTTCATTCTTGTTATTATTGCTGCTCGTATATGATTTAATTACACATGTTTATATGGTTGTCGTGTCCTAGCCTCATCACTACTTCGCAGAGGTTAGGCTCGACACTTACTAGTACATGGGTTCGGTTGTACTGATACTACACTCTGCACTCTTTTGTGCAGATCCGGTACTGGACCCTACGGACCGTAGTTCGAGGTTTCTACCTTCAGTCCAGTGGAGACCCGAGGTAGTCCTGCAGGCGTTCGCAGGCCTTGGCATCCCCTTCTAACATATTTCCATTCTGTTTTTATCTATTTCTGAGACAAATGTGTATTTTCCTTGTTCAACCTTTAGACCAGTATTTGTAGTATTCGTAGATAGTCCGTGAGATTGTGACACCAATTCTGGGTGGAGTTTTATTATGGATTCGTATTTGTATTAAGTTAAATTGTTAAATTCTGTTCTTCCGCATTTTGTTTTCCTTTGATTTTCTTATATCATCTGATAAATTGTTAAAGATAAAGGAAAAAGATAAAATAATAAAAAACGTTGACTTGCCTAGCGGGTTCAATGTTAGGCGCTATCACGATTTCGACGATGGGAAATTCGGGTCGTGACAATTTCATTGTACAATCTGTACAAATTTTGTACATCTATGAATGTTTCATGAAGTGAAATTAAAGAAATACATATACTTATTCTATCGTGCTTTATATAAATTAGCCTCAACTAATTAAAAATTAGAATAGCATTAATTGATACATATAAGTATATAAATTGAATACAAATACAATACATACACTTACACATGCTTGGAGTATAGATGTGTCCTCATCCTTTCCCAGTCCCAAGGGAGAGTATATCACACTGTCACAGTACCCACTCAAACAAGTGATAACGGCTGCTATCAGCTACTGAAAACCAGTACTACTACTAATATCTTGTACGGATCACATTTTCCATTTTCACTTTATATACTACCTCTTAGATATTTTCACCCGGCATTTGATATCTGCTTGGTCTCGATTAATTCGGATTTGCATCGAAAAATATATTTTGGGAGGTAAAGTAATATCTATCAAAGACCATTAAAACTCAAGACTCAAGGTCGATACTTCTTATTAAGAGTGAAGGGATACTTATCGCTCCACCCCAACCTTTTGTGATGATACTTAAATATTTTTATTGCTTATTTAACTGTAAACAACAACAACAACATTATCTAGTATATTCTTATAGTGCATGATTTGGAAAGGATAATGTGTATGTATACTTTGTGAATGTAGAGAAGTTATTTCCGATAGAATTAATTACATGAAAATATAATTGACCCAACATCATAACAAAAGTTGGTCCATAATATTAAATTTTACCCGACTTAGCATATGTTGTATATATCTTGAAAGTGATTCCATCGTCGGTGGCAAACAAACTCATCTAGATCGGAAACACAAGCAACCACTTCTTGTCTGTATCTTTTTCTTTTCTTTTCAATTCTACAAGAGGAATCATAAAATTTTGGTGAGATCTAATTTGCTTGACTGAAAAGTAAGTTGTTGATGTTGTGAGAAAATTGCAACTATGTGTCACCTAGTTGCAACATAAGAAAATTAAAAAGTAGAAGTCCATCATTGAAGGCCATTCAAAGTTTCGCTTTCAAAAATAGGAATTTTTGAGTTTGTTAGTTGTTTGGATTGAGTGTTGTTCCAATTGATTGAAAATATCAAAAGAAGTTGAAAATTTAAATTTGAGTTAAATTTCAGAAAAGACGCGAGGAAGAAAACGAAGTCAGTTTTTTTGTATAATTATGTATAACTTTGTATAATAGTGTATATGAGTGTATAAACACATCTTATACACCTTTATACAAGCGTATGTAGACGAACTTCTTCCACGATTTTCGGTTGCAATTCTTTTTCAAAACTAGTCCAAATCTCCATTAAATGACTTCAAATTTTATATACAACCTCCTTATACTATTTCTAACAAGTCTAAATAACACTCACTCCAAATTTTTCACAAAATCAAATTCAAAATTTAAACTCACATATTTAAGCTTATTAAAAATCTAATTTTGACCACTCAAATGGATTTGGTTTGTTGAACTAATATTTGAGTCACATTTACTGATTCATAAATTAACTTAAAAGCTTGAGCAATCATTTTTAAAAATTGAATAGTAATTTCGAGGACCTATTGGTGTTGAATGTTAAATCTTAACTTATTATTTTTGGGCTAGCTGTTTTTATATGAAATTTTCCCTTTCCCAAACACCTCGACTAAAGAAAAACACCAATCAGCTGGTTTGAATTCTTTTTTACTATATCGCCCAAAGAAAGTAATATTGTCACATTGGTCAAACCTCTACTTTTCATCCAAAAAATGTAATCGGAGCATTTTAATGAAAATGAATTATTAACAGTCGAATAATTGATTTTGATTTAATCGCTTTTAATTAACGAAAACTCTTCATATTGTTCAAACTTTTTAATACATGGAAAACCAAACAATGACTATATTAATGGAGCTTGAAATAATTTAAACCAAAAATGGATGTGTACGGCATGCTGATTTCAATCTAATGGCATTACGTTGTCTCGCTTATTTTTTCTAATTTCTAATTCTTTGGGCAACGAAAGATGCACGAAATCAAATCTTTAATTGGAAGTCAAATATTTTGGACTTTTCTGTTTGATTATTTATTTTAAGTTACTTTTATTCTAAGAAAATAATGCAGATCGCATCTGATCTCACATAATTTTACTGCCTAAAATGCCATCAAAGTCTTCTAAGACAATATTTAGACTAAGCACAAGGAGGTTACGTTGATTTTTGAAAGGGGTCAGACAAAGAACCATCTTGACAATTTTTAAAATGGTACAAAATATTATTATTCGTGGAAACTAAAACTTATACTATTAGTTATTAAGTGTTGGTAAAAATACAAATCAGTTTAAATAAAAAATAAAAAATAATAAGATTTTCAAGCTAAGATGTAGATATCTCGATTTTTTGAGCGGTAATATTCTTGAATTATCTCTCAAAGATTCCAGCCCAACAACGTCGTACGACTCAAAAAAACTCTGACTAGCTACTGGGTCCAATGTTCCACCACAAAAATAATGCTCTTTTTTTTGGTAGTATATATATGGTAGACTATGTATATGTTTCGTGTGACTTTTAAAAAATTAAAAAAAGCCGTCTGGTACATTAAGCTCTCGTTATACGCGGGATTCAGGGAAGGGCCTGATCACAAGGGTTTGGTGTATGCAGCCTTACCTGCATTTCTACAAGAGGAAGTTTCAACGGCTCAAATCCGTGACCTCCTGGTTACATGACATCAACTTTACTAATTACGCCAAGGTTCTCGTTCTTTACGTGTGATTCTATTTTATGTTATTATACAAAAACACACTTATGAGTTATGGACTGGAATAACAGCTCAACCATCTTGCAAATATGCTGTCTAGTTGTTTATACCATAGAAGACAATCTAAACAGATTTAATCATTACAACAACAACAACCATCCAGTATAATCTCACTTAGTGGGGTCTGGGGAGGGTAGTGTGTACGCAGACCTTACCCTACCCTAGGGTAGATAGACTGTTTCCAAATAGACCCCCGGCATCCTTCCATCCAAGAACTTCCCACCTTGCTCTTGGGGAGACTCGAACTCACAACCTCTCGGTTGGGAGTGGGGTTGCTTACTACCTTCCCACATATTTAATCATTATAGATTAAAATATTAAATTTGGTAAAACTTACTGTTTGTTTGATTTAACAAATAGAATGTTTTTGGCATCAAGTACTTGAATGAATAGAATTCCACGACTTTAGAAACCAATATGATTTGCTGAAAAGTTGAATAATTCCAGTATTGAGTATCACTCACCGAATTTCACCAATTTTCATAATAAAAAATGGTGTCGGTGGGGAAATTGCAATAAGAAAAGAGTCAAAAAAGTTAGGAAATTGCAATAAAATCATTTACGTATAAAAAAGAGGTTACCTCTTTTGCTGTCTAACTAATTGGGTTTTGGTTTAGACTTTTGGGGAAGTCTTTGCTTTTTGTTGAGCCGTCGCCGCTACCTGGGCCCTACCCCCCTAGGGTTGTTTGAAATGAGGTCGACCTACGAAGAAAAAAAAAGAAGAAAATATAGCAAATATTTTTTGAAAGAAAAAAATATTTTCGAGAAACCTTAATCCCCTCTTAAAGTTTTTTTTTTTCTCAATTATATGGTATTAATAAAATCTATTTTTGACACAACTCAACTTACATTATCATGTTAGTCAATCAGAGGCGGATTCAGGATTTTTATACGATGGGGGCACAATATTCTGCTGAACTACTGCCTCCTAAAGGCTTTTAGTATTGAGAGTGTCAAGTACTTTAAATTAATTATTTTCAAGGTATATACATATACACACACACATAAATCTTGCCGAAGCTTACAGGGTCCGGTGACCCCTCATTGCAATATGTCGGTCCGCCTCTGCAGTTAACTTCAGAGGCGGAGCCAGAATTTGAAGTTTATGAGTTCTAAATTTATAACCAAATCCATAACTCGTTTTAGTTACTGAGTTCACAATTATATATTTATACATATCTAGTGAATATTATAATATAAATACAATGTCTAAACAAAAGTTATTAGGTTCGTCCGAACCCGCATTTACTTCTCTAGCTCTGCCCACCGGTTAACTTTATATAGTAGCATGTATTCTACTCTTTTTTTTTTAATGAGAGTTTATCTGTATATTTCATTTGGATGATCTAATAGTATGAATATTCTATACGCTGATAATGCTATAACTTAAACTCAATCAATTAATATGAATTATAATTTTTTTTCATACGCTCAAAGTTAGAATTCCAAATTATAGAGTAACATGACATTAGTGGCACAATATTGGATAAGCGACATTAAGGATGAGTCTCATTTTAATACTAACACTAAGAAAATGGACCTTCGTAATTCACTCAACCTCAAAAGTTAGTTTAAATCGTGAGACGTGCACAACCATATAAAAATTCGATGAGATTGAAGCTGAACATGATAGCTTTTGCACACTATTTGGCTTTATGACTCGTATAATTAATTGATATGAGATTTTAACATACATCCCATCTACAACTCCAGGATCGTGGGTTCGAGACAGTAAATGAGCAATAACTCCTACAAAGGAGAACAAATGAGAATCATAGTGAGGAAAAAAAAGGAAAATTAACCCAAATAGCAGCTCACCAATCCAACAACAACAACAACCTAGTATAATCCCACTTAGTGGGGTCTGGGGAGGATAGTGTGTACGCATACCTTACCCCTACTCTGGGGTAGAGAGGCTGTTTCCAAATAGACCCTCGGCATCCTTCCCTCCAAGAACTTCTCACCTTGCTCTTGGGTAGACTCGAACTCACAACCTCTTGATTGGAAGTGGAGGTTGTTTACCATCAGAACAACCCCTCTTGTCACCAATCCACTTAATTAAAAATAACCGGCGGAGGTATAATATGTGCAGAACTTATGTATAATATGTGTATAATCAATGTATATTCTATGTATATAATTAGAAAAAATAAAAAATAAATGTAACCGACTATTTGTGCAAAAATCTCAAAAAAAAAGAAAAATACATCGCGTCCTATGTTTCATTGCATATTTTTTCCTATCTATTAAAGATTTTATCAAGGGTATCACGTTATTAGTCAGCAGTCACAAACCTCACTCGTGATTGTTGATCTAACACATGACGGATATGGATGTATTCATATGTTGTGTATCTACTATATATGTTAACATTCTTGGTGTCACTGTCCATTATACATCTTTTGTCTCTTCTTTAATTTTCAGATCTATATTTAACACTCCATTCGTGCTAATAAAGTATTACTTTGTAAAAAAGTGACTAAAATAATGGATTACAACGTGAAAAAAAAAGGATAATTAATTATCACCAATCAACTAGTAATAAGTTAATGTCGTAGTGATACAAATTACTTTTTTATTTTTATAGGAAACTTATTTACATTGTATCATGTTGATAGTTATTTAATGAAGTTTCCTAATTATTCCACTATCCTTTGTCGGAAAAAGGGTCGGATGCACGTTTCCTCAAGCGGTGTCATCGACACCACTTTGTCGGAAAATTTTACTAAATATATGTATTAATACTGTACGGAAACGGATAAGTAAGAAAAAATAACATTACTTGATATAAATTGTGCCTTGGTGTGTTGGTTTTGTGCTTGATTTTGCTCTAAAATGTCAAAGGTTCAAATCTCAACTAGCACATTTTGCTTTTGTAAATATTTGAGAGAGCCTTTGTAGTTAAAAATTGTGATTAAGTAGAATTGAATTCCAAATCTTTTTTAACTTAAGACTCAACAAAACCAATAAACTAAGGTTATTTTTTGTCTAAAAGTATGATAATCAAAGTAACAGTCCAGTTCTTCTATAAATTTCGATACCGTTTACAAAAATTTCAGCATACGCCTGGCCCCGGTCGGAAAAGTACGCTTTAAAAGTCGTGGCCCTGGGCCCTGGCCCTGGTCGGAAGAGTACGCTTTAAAAGTCGTGGCCCTGGGCCCTGGCCAAACTTAGCTTTGTACCCAGAATTAATTCTATATGTTAAGTGTAAACCTGACATATTTCCACCAAGGCCATTTATAAAACGACTTGTACTCGAGATAAACTCGTCAGTTCATCCATGCATTTTTTTGGTTTCTCATTCGGATTCCGATACGTGTTAGAATTTGATTAAATCTTAATTTTGCACGACAATAATGAATACTCAACTCGAATCCAAAATCTCTAATTAAAAATAAAAAGTACTTATCGCTCTATCAGAATACTTATTGATCATTCATCCAGTTATCAATAGTCGATGAGTATGCATTGTGATTGTGAACCTTTCTAGAATAGATTGTTATAAACAAAAATTTAACAAATTAATTTAGCAATCTCATTAACAAAATACAAATGTAATTATTATAATATAAAGGAAAATGACACTGTATAGCTCTTGTAAAAATAATAGCCGAAAAATATATAAAATTTGTATATTTTTTGTATATATATATATACATTCTGTATGTTATATACAAAAAATATATAAATTTTATACATTTTTTCGATTACCACATATAATTTCTACCACGGACTAAAAGTGATAATACCCCTATTATAAATGTAACAAGTATAGGCGCCGAGGCTACAGGCTGGAATTTCGGGCATCAAGCTTCTGGGCTCAAATTGGCCCAATATCTAGTGCATTGGCCCAAGTCTTTTACGGGCGAGTTCGGCCCTTCTATTTTGGCGCCAAGGAGCAGCTTCCCAGCGACCGTAATAGGCTCCGTCGATTTTGCCGCCGGAAATGTATTCAACCGCCGGCTATACGCTCGTTGACTGTAGTCAACTTCAATTGTCGTCGCCCATCTCCAAATCGTCTTTGCAACTCATTCACCCACGCAAAATTGTTTCCATTTCTCTCGTATTCGAAAAAACTCATCGATATCCCAATGGATTCCGGCGAATCCGAATTATACCCGGAAGACAAGTATCTTCTCATTCACCGGCAGCTTCAAGCAACAATAACTATGCGTTTGATTGTGATTCAACTCACAATGACTTCGTATTGCCCCCTGGTCCGTCATTTACAAACCTATATATATGTGTATGTGTTAATCTTTTACTTTTAATTCTTTTCATGCAGGTAAGCTGCAGTTTAGAAATGTGACATGGATTGGTATTGCCACAATCACTAGCAAAGTTCTGGTGATTATTTCGCAATTAGTATTTTTCAAGTGTATTTACTGGTTAAACCTTTAATTTTTTGCCTCAATAGTTTTGTTGTTTTCGGTTTTCCGAATTTGGGTCACGTAGGGATTAGTGAGGGAAATTGTTATAGCTTCAGTTTTTGGCATTGGTCCGGTGGCAACTGCCTTCAGGTAAGCTCATACATGAAAAAGTTTTTGCTAATATGTTTCCTGAAAAGCTTTTTACTTTGTCCAATTCTAAGATTTTTAGTTTTGTTTCTCTTCTCACCATTTTAGTCTGATTTGAATGGTGCTTTAATATCAGGTATGCTTCGGTGCTGCCTGGTTTTGCTGCATCAGTTCTTGGTGGTGAGTAAAGAATAAAATAAAGTAGTTGGTTTATCCATCCATAATAATAGGAAGATATAAAGCATATTAACATGGTCCTTAGAGTTGTGTTCGCTTTTTATTTTTTTGTGTATGCATGATTATGATTTATTCTTTAGTCATAACTTAGGTACAAGTAGCAGTCATCTTTTTCTGTTAGCAAAGCGGAAAACTCATTACGAAAAGAAAAGTAAATGAAACTTTGGAGAGGTGACGCGTGGGGAAAACTGTTTTTTTAAAATAAATATTTTCAAAATATTGAAAGTTTAGAAGAATAGAATAAAATGTAGAAGCATGAAGTTCTCTCTCTTAAATCTGCACTTTTGTCTATCATCGGATTTCTATATGTACCAAGTCTCTTCTGTTAAAATAAAAACAATTTCTTCTTTTTATTTCCTTCTCTTTCCAATTCTTTATATTTTCCTGTTGCAACAAATATTTCTCTTGGTCCAAGAAGGTCTCACTTGGCGTTTTGACATTTAGTCACATCCAGCACAGCCTTAATCCAACTTGTACTGTAGTTGTTCATCTTTGGTTGAAAAATTCATTCTTTGTTTATGTAAGATTTTACAAGGTTTCTTGCCATCGTGACTGTTACCTGTGCATGATAGTGCATTCTGTTGATGCCTTGTTAACACTTAATACTATGCTTTATGTGTAGAAGACGACAGAGAAGTTATTTTATCACTGGCTTCTTATTTCATGCAGGTGTTAATGGTCCTATTCACATCACAATGGCAGCTACGTTAAGGCTAGTTGATATCTCTTATCTGCTATTTTCTTGATTTTCTAATGCTGAATTCAAAGTTGTTCTGCACCCTCACTTCTATAGACTCTATGTTTACTAGGAGCTGAAGACATCATATCCCTGGATTCCCATATTTAGCTAAAGCAGCAAGAAGCTTGCTATACTTGAAATTTTATGTATAACCAACCCTGATTCCTTATCCTGGAGCAACAAGCTACATGTAAAGTTAATTAACATAGAGTAAATTCACTGGTCATTAGCCTTCTGTCTACATTGAAGTTCTGCTTCTGGTTTAGACCAACAGGGTTTAGTTAGATAAAGAACTATGCGTCCAAGCTCTACTCCTCCACACACCTAAAACTTAGCTTCATCATCGACAGGTCTGTTTAATGTTGGCCTAACATGCTAATGAGTGATTATGTGGGTGAATGCTTAATCTTGAGACATCAATGCAGATGTAGACTGTGATATCTTGCCTTCTCTCTTGATAAGTAAATCTGCCTGAATTTATGTATGACTATTGGCACATTCTAGACAAGGGGCAGCTATATGGTGACTTTTGTGTTGTCCTAGGTGCATAAATCTTAGATGCAAGTTTAAAGACTTTGAGCTAGTTTCCCAATAATTACCCGTTTCCACCTTTACACATTGTTAATAGTATTGAAAATACATTTCTTACTTCTGACCTATCACGATGATGATCTTCAGTAAGCTTCCACAGGATCGTCAGGAAAAGCTATTTAAGCATGCAAATACTGTCATGATCCTGGTATGTAAAATCTCACTGCTTTAATATATTCTTCTTCTTACTCATCTATCACAACTAAAAAATTATAAGCATTTAGCAACAAAAATGGATTTCATGCAGGTAGGAGGTCTGGTGGCTGCCCTCGTGTTCATATTTTCCAAGTCCTTAATTCATGTATATGCACCAGGGTAAGACGGTTTAAATCCAAAGAATTTTTGTGTTATTTAACTCGCAAGATATAAGATGTAAATGATCTGGTCTTCTAAACTTTGATTTTGCATTCATGTCCTGATTGCTCTCTTGAGATTATTTAAATGGAATTTTTATCTCAAAGTAGTGCGGCAGATAGCTCATGATGAACTGCCTGTCACACCTTTTTGTTTTTTTACTATGGCTTTACTCTCTAGGTTGGCTTTCTATTCTCTAAAATGTTTAGTGCCTTTTTCCAACATTTGAGTTGTCGTTTCCCTGCTCATGCTAAGTCACAGCATCTTTATTTAGCCTTTGCTTCGACACTGAAGGTTGTTCTGCCCAGATTTCTTAAATTAACCTAGACCAGAAAATTCTTTTACTGTCATTGTTAGGCATTTATATGCTTGTGAGTATCTCTTGCTGATTGCACTTCATTGATCCATTCTCAGTCTGTGGACCTCAACAGAAGGCCAGATAACAAGCCAAATAGCTATCCAACAGGTAATGAATTTACTTTTCAGAAAAATTCAGCTTGAGTTTCTTCCTACCATTACGTATCTGGCCAAGCTTGTTTAGCCAATTGTTTTTGCCTTATCTCACTTTTACTAACTTAAAAGTACATATATCCCTTTCGTGCATGTAAAAAATGTCTCATTTCTATATGTCTTTTCCTTTACTTTGTATCAACATTCCAATTGGAACATATTTGCCTTTAGTTTCTGTTTCCACAATAGGTATTTACTCCTTTTAGATTTTGACATCTTTTCTTATTTAACTGGATTTCACATATTTTGCAGTTGAAAATAATGAGTTCTTGCATTGTTTTTGCTGGCCCTGTTGGTCTTGGATTTGGTTATCTGAGGTAACATATTAATGAATGTCTTTTTTTTTTTTGTTGAGTTGTTAATAGTTCTTTGAGCACCTAACAGTTTCTTTTTACTCTAGTGCAAAAGGAGAAAATGTCTTTCCTGCGATTAGCCCCGCCTTCTCTAGCTTGCTCCTGATTGCCAGTGTAAATTCTGACTTGCCGTGGCCCAAGTATTATTTCATTAGGAATGACTCTTCCGTATCTTGTAGTAGATCCTTGTAGATTCCGACATGAATACGGTTGTAATTTGTTGCAGTGCCTCTTTTACTCGTTCAGCAGAAAATCAGATGCCCTTTCTTCTGGTAATGTAGCCTGCTTAGTAACTTCAGTGATATTACGTGGAAAAGATATTAAAGTTTAAAATTCTTTAAATAGGTGGTGTTCTTCTGTCCTGTGGAGCTTCCCTTGGTGTAGTCGTTCAATGGATTATCCAGGTCTCTGTTGCTGACCTCTGACTCTTTCATACTTTAGTTATATTTTTAGGTTAAAAGACTCAATCCTATGTTATATGGTGTGTGTCTTTCTTTTTTGTTTTCCACGTCATACACATGCTTGTTTCTTAAATTAAATTGGACATGAGTTATACGTTATGCTTGATTTCAGGTGGCATTGCTAAGGGGAGCATGGCATGAACTTATGTCAGCTTCATGGATTGATGGATTCAGGAGCAGGGATCTTTGTGAAGTAGACCTCTTTGACCTTCTGCTTCTTTCCACGTATTTCCTTTCCACTCAATTGATTGCTTTCGATCACTTTTCTGCTGTGTTTTTTCATAGCTTTTCTCAGTACTAGTACCAGCAATATTCAATTCAGGCTTGGCACAAATAGCATCATTTACTGACATCTGTTTTGCATCTCATTTTCCTGGTGCTGCCGCAGGCCTTTCATGTAAGTGAAAGTGAAATTTTTCTGTGTCCTTTTCCATGTTGATCAAGCACAACTTTCTGGCCTTTGTAATTCTTTGTCATGAAAACAACGCCGTGTAATTCCTCTTTTTTGAGGACAGATAGTGTATAAAATGCAGAATCTAAATCAAAAGGTTTGATATGGCGGGTCAGATTATTGCCTCCGCAATGTTAAAAGAAAGGAAACAAAAGATACAAAATGCAAGCAAAAAGTTGTAAGATTGAAGGTCTGTTGCTTTATGCTTGATAGCATGCATTTGGTTACAAGTTTATATCATTGGGAAGTCTAGCTCTACATCTTTGACTGTGGCAAAGCTGTTAATCCTTATGAAGCTTCGATTCTTCATACCCCAAGCACCTCTTGAACAAAGTAAATAGATGCAATTTATGATCCAAATTAGGTGGAAGCTCTAACAGTCCCTCATAGTTATGTGTCATCCAAAAGTATATCTCTAACTTAACTCTTTTTGCTTTTGTACCTTCTTATTAAAAACATTGGGTTTTGGTCCAGTATCAACAACAACTACGCACAAGTTGGGTCGGCTATATGAATCCTCACTTCTCCATTTAAGCTCAATCTCATGTCATCATTATACCAAATAAAAATAAAAGTAAAAAAAGAAGTTAAATAACCATCTTTTAGTTAAACCCTTGAGAGACTGTAAGACAAAATTTGCAAGTTGTTTTTCAAGTACGACATGTTTGAACAGTGTATTTGACAGCACGGATGATCGATACAAGTTGTATGTCAATGGCTTTTCACACAGAGAAAGGATGGTGCTATGTAATTAAATACCAAGTGCTATCGTTGGCTTCTTTTTTAACTGAAAGAACAGCTTCCACAATGAATGAAAAACTTCTGAAACAGCGAATCTATGTGGAAGAGTGACAGGACTTATAGCCCGTTTGGCCAAGCTGCAAAAATCAGATTATTTTGAGAAGTGCTTTTTTTCAAAAGTGCTTTTCTCAAAAGTACTTTTGGTGAGAAGCAGTTTGTGTTTGGCTAATTAGTTTGAAAAGCACTTCTGAGCAGCAATTAGTGTTTGACCAAGCTTTAAAAAACTGCTTCTAAGTGTATTCTTCTCAAAAGTGCTTCTCAAAAAAGTGCTTTTGGAGAGAAGCTACTTTTTTCTGCTTCTCCAAAACTGCTTCTGTTTCTCCTCAAAAGCATGGCCAAACACCTCAAATTGAGACCAAAAGTGCTTTTGGCCAAAAAAAAGCACTTTTGACCAAAAATAAGCTTGGCCAAACAGGCTATTAGTGAGATCCATGAATCTTCTATTGACCATGAAGTAGTCCTTCAATTCTATTGTGAGCGACAGTCAGACAAGGGTTTTATAGGAAACAACTTTAATGTGGAACATACTGCCAGAGTAGCATAATGCAAAATGTAAAGTGTTATTCAGGCAATTTCTCTGAAAGCCTCCCTGCAGGACACTGGGTTTTCATCCTTTTACTGTGTCAGAGCTCTGCCATACTTTTTTGTTTTCCCATTTTGCTGTAGGTTCTTCATTGTATTTTTAAATCGGATGCCCTAATTCTTTTTCATCATTGATTACCTTACCTTATCAAGAAAAATCTCATTTCATCATTGATATGTTTTAAATTTCAGATGCTTTTCTTTTGGTCATGGCACCTTTGGGGTTGCTTTCAAGCATCGTTATACTGCCTATTTTACCCATGTTGTCCAGACTGATAAAGGTGCTCCTCATATTTTTCATATCCCTTTCGATTTGTGATGAACATTTTGTAACCTTTTCTTGTTAGTCTTTCAGTTATATTTGCCCTCTAATTCCGAAGTCTTTCACAGACTGAGTCATGGCCAACCCTAGTAGAGAAGATAAACAGAGCCGTCTTGCTATGCATGGTTAGGACATTTATTTTAGAAGCAGGTTATTGTTATCTTGAATGTTTGTGATTGATCAATATTTTTGCAACTTTGGTAGGACTGTGAAGGAAAACATAGACTTTTTTTTAATCTCGAGCTGTATTCTGCCATTCATTTAACTAACTTGTTCTTTTTGGAGTACCCCAAAATGATTGCTCCTTTCTGTGCTTCAATTTTTCAGTTTTATGTACTAAAAATAATATTGATCTTATTCTAACTTGATGCAAATAAACTGTGAAGGAACACTTTCCGTCCCATATTCTCTTAAAAGTATTTCTAAACTAATCTCATCAAATAACTATTTCATTGTCTTTTTCCTCAATCTCTGAACCTGTTGGAGTAGATGAATTTTCACAATAAGTGGATGAATTGTATATTGTTTTGCAGTTACTTTTGGATATCATTCCTCTTTACAGATTCCTCAAAGTTGGCCTAGGACCTTTACAGTCCAAATAAGATTTTGGAGTCCGTTTTTGTAAATTGATTTTCATTGGGCTCTTTCATAAGCCCCTAATACAGAAAATGAACAACTAGGTTGGGTCAGATTCAGCTGTATGAGTTCACTATATGCACTCCACTCTATTCGAGCCCATATCAATAATGCTGTAATGCAGATGCAAATGAAATGTATAAGTTTTTTCATCAACAAGTGTGTTTATCGAATGTACTTGATTACTGAGTGTGCTACAATTTTCCTGTTTTATACAGGTCATTCTCCTGCCAATCCTTTCAGTCATGAGTAGCTTGGCCAATCCAATCATCCGCATCTTGTTTGAGCGATATGCATTTGATTCTTCGGCAAGTGCTTTAGTTTCTTCTCTATATCTTTTCTGTAAGTATTGGATAAACTCATATTAGGGTGTCTGAATTACTATTTTACTTTGGAGGAGGGGATTCAAAATAAGAGCACCTATGTACTCGTGAGGGCTGAATCTATGTCTAGACATCAGACATAGATTACTTTTTTGTTTAAATTACTTGTTAATAAAGAAAAAGAAAGAACCTTTTTGGGAATAGATTCTTGACATAGTTATCTTTGTGTAGATTCTCTTGGCTCACCATTCTTGATCGTCAGAGAGTTGCTAGTCGCAGTATTTTATGCCTTTGGAGATGGACTGAGACCTTTCCTGGTTAGTATTGGAGCTATTGCTCTAAATGCTCTCTTGGATTGGTTCTTTGTTTACAGATTAAATAGTGGAGTGCAAGGATTGGTTAGTACAGTTTTGCCTATTTTCTTGCAATAACTAGTAGGATAATATTCATGCTTTAACAAACTCTCATTGCTAATCGTATTGATGAAAATGAAGGCTCTTGCAACGTCATTCACTGCTGCCTTGTCTCTCGTCACCCTATTCTATCTCCTTCAAAGGAAGGTTGGAGGTAAAGTGTGGAAGTATATTAGTCCAGAAAAGCAGTTCATCTCTCAACTCTGTATTATGTAATTTTGGTTGTAAAATTGCAGGGCTTTTTCATCTTCCTGAATTAATAGGTCCTGGTTTGCTTCTATGCTTCTGCTGTGTCATCTCCAGCTCTGTAACTTCCATCAGTTATGAAATGATTTCAAAAAATTTCCTTTCCGAGTATATTACAAGGTCTGCCCATTTCGCTTGAACCTACGATATGCTATGAGCATCATCATAATTTTGATTGTTTGTTCATATTCAAATCCAGGTTACCTAGGATCCAAGAACTCTACTGCATAGTATCAGCTGCTGCTCTTGGGATTATTGGTTTCTTTGCTCCTCTTCTGTTATACTATTTTTCTAGATATAAATTGGAGCAGAATAGCTTGAATATTGATGAAACATAAGGTTAAAGCACAGTTGTATTTGGTTCGGAACCACTTGTACATGCCGGCGCCAAATGTTCTGCGCAATGAAAGATTGAAGAATTCAAACAATTCAGAGTGAAGCTCAGGATGATCGTCGTAACATAACAGTTTGATTGGCTTAGCAGGTACCAGCGTGGACTCAGAGACGAATCTGCCGATATTATAAAATCTTCACGAATAATTTCGAACATTGGAGATTGCATTGACATCAAGAGACATTTATAAAGTACATGAGCAACTAAACTGGCGAGACGGTGAGCATGTCGCATTAGTGATGAATCGGACAGTTTCGTGTTTGCTTCTAACTCATAACCTGTGCAGACCCTAAATTCCTTGAAGTTTGTTGTTATATAAGTGTGCATCAATCGGGGACTTGCCTGATCCTGTAGCATTTGTGATGACAATGAATTGAATTCTAAAAATAAAACAAATAAATAGAGAATTTGTCCCACAAGGCTGGGATTTTCTAACTATATCACTCTCAAGTGCTTTTAAAAGAGAAACGTAAAAGAAAAGAAAAAGCAATAAGACCCACAAGACTTGAAGCAATCAACAACAACAACAACCCAGTATAATCCCACTTAGTTGGGTCTGGGAAAGGTAGTGTGTACGCAGACCTTACCTCTACCCTGAGGTAGAGAGGCTGTTTCCAAATAGACCCCCGGCATCCTTCCCTCCAAGAACTTCCCACCTTGCTCTTGGGGAGATTTGAACTCACAACCTCTTGGTTGGAAGTGGAGGTTGATTTACATCAGAGCATCCCCTCTGAAGAATACACTTTTGGAGTGAAACACACGATTTACGAAAGATTAAAAAGCACCAAACGTCTATTAATTTAGCACTATAATCTTTTGCAATTCAACTAACTAATTTCAGAATCCATCATACAATAACGGTAATATTATCCGCAACTCCTCAATATTCGAGATTCAAAGAATTGACCAGTTCTCGTGGAGATCATTGTTAAGTGCACACTTACTCTGAAACACATGACTTCATCCATATCCGATACTTTTAAACCCACCTCCAGATTGAACAAGGACTACACTAAAATCTTAAACAATCCATATTAAGGCCAAGCTTAGCGCCGTTTATATATACAAGGCTTGAGCTCAGGCCAACTGATCTCCTTGTCTACTGAATTCTGCTTTTCCTGTTGAGAGGGACATAGATAATAAGCACATCTTTCTGAGGCATGGATGAATCATAACAAAATTATGCATCAAATCTAACCTTCTTCTTTAGGTAGAACAGCGCAAACATTTTGTTAGAGAAATCCTGCAGAAACGAAGACAAACTTTAGAAGTTGATCTCAGATTTCATCAACTCATAATGAAAAAAGAATTGACGGAGACCTTTGACTCTATGGTAAATCCAAGCTCACAAATAGCTTTCAAAAACTTGTTTGGGTCTGCTCCTCCAGTATTTGGATCAAGCCTGCTTTTAACCTCTGCTATCAAAAGCCAACCCCTGGAACAACCACCAACTCAGTTCGTAACCTAAACCACAAGATGAAGATATCTACCTTACAAAATTAAGAAAGTACTGCATGCCAACCTGGGTTTAAGAACTCTGCGTGCTTCCTGAATGTAGCTTGGATAGTCGGTTCCCATCAATGAAAGGCAAAAGACAGCCACATCAACTGACAAGGACAATAGAGGGGTCTGCCAAAAGAAAAGCACTAATTTAGGACCATGTTCCTAATCATTAATGTGATAAGAAATGCTGAAACTTTAAAAGCAATTCACACAGAGAGAAACTCTGTTAGCAAGACACTAAGCAAGGCCCATACATTAGACATATCACAAGCAATTACTGAAGGATCATTTGCGACAAGATCCAAGGACCAGACTTTGTTCTTCACACTTCTTGCCAGCCGTCCATCTCCTGAAATAAGTTCGACAATCAATGAGTCACGCAACTGCAAAAGTGACAATCACATGAAATTTGTTGCTTCCTGATAATTCGAGACCCATACCGCAGCCAAAGTCAGCAACAACTAAAGAAGGGCTATGATCCTTTAGCCATTTTGTGATTATATTAACAGGTTGTTCTGGCCAATGTAACATTTGCTCTTGATACCCTGCATGATACTGTCCAGATAAGTAAACACTGGTTAAGAACAAGAAAATCATTACAGGGTGATGGATACTCAACAAATATACTCAAGGATATTTCATAAATGCAGAGAAAACTGAAGTTGAATCAGATTCAAAAGTTGCAGTCCCAAAAATTCTAGAAGGGGATATCAACCAGCCACCTCGCAGGGGTAATTGTGAAGACGGTAAAATTCAATATCAGGAGTGATTAGTCTTTCGTTACGAACATGTGGTCGGGAGGAAAAAAGGAGTAACTGCTGTTATGGCTAGTACGAGTCATACTTGATAACAGACATCATCCTCTGAACAGCCGACCTATGGGCTTATGTACTTGTATGCAGATTGGACCAACCTGACCTATCGATAGTCTAGACTCTAGACATGTTGTGAATCTAACATTTAGGTCTTCGGACCTCCAAAGTTACTAAAAGTAATACTCCCTTTCCTTGCTTCTATACAACTTTCAGGAATTCCATTTCATTCAATACCGAAGTTTAATCTTTGATGTGATGCTTCTCTAAACTATAACCTTTTTTGTGTAAATGAATTTAATATACTAGTCAATAACTTCGTGTTCAGTCAAATACCAATACTATTGGACAGAGAAAGAAACAAATTATACAAATACGAGACCAAGAGTAGTGAAATATCTCAATAGTTCAACAGGCCAAACTTTTCTTCTCCTCCATTTTTATGTGTATATATAAGCAATAGGTCAAGGAAAAAGAAGACATCAGTAACCGCACCTAGGCAACTCTAGACGCTTCAACACTAAGTTTATTGGGAGGCAGAAGGAGAACTGACTAGTTTATCCCCCAAGTGAAGCATTAATGATTTACTTAAGGATGCTTGGTGCATTTAGAAGAAAATTCAAAAAGGTAATAGATCCTCCATGTAGCGAGACAGATTATGAAAATGCCAGCATTTTTTATTTTTTTTTGATTAGTAGAATGCCAGCATTTTTAAGTTTTGAGTTCTTAATTGAGGACTTCTATGCACCGCATTCGTTACCATTTTTCTTACAGCATTTGAATTATGTTAAACTTAACCGCTCCATCAGCTTTTTGTTGAACCTATACACTCTCTTGAAGACAAGGTCAATCCACGCGATCTCAATTCAAACCAACTCCAAAAACATTGAGTTATCACGTATAAATAGAGGTGCAATATAAAAAAGACACATCTAACTAACGAAAGTGATTCTTACCACATTAAAAAGATCTGGATTTTCTTTGAAATAATTGAGCGCCTCATCTCCACTGGATTTAAAAACAAAAAAGAAAGAAACAAACCAATTAAATCAAAGCAACCCGTAATTCAGAACTTATCTTCAACAAAAGACTCAATCTTGTGAAAAGAAATTGCAGCAACCTAGGTGTATTAGCTGACAAAACACTAGCTTTCTTTATATTTTTTGTCATATGTATGTGAATACATCTTGCTTATATATTGAACTACAAAAGATAAATCTTCCTTATTTTTCTCAATTTAGATTTAGGAAAAGAGGTAAAAGGAAGACGTACGAGCAAGTGTAGAGCTTTTCATTAAGCATACGGAAGTGTCCTCCTGATAATCTCGCCTTCATCTGCGTTAACTCCACACACAATATTACTAACTATTCTGACAAATATGAATACAGGTGAATGTATATAAAGAGAAAGGATGAATTGCAACCTTATCGAGAAAAGACGAAGCTTTTTTGGTTTTAGAGATGGCATTTTTTGAAGCCGAAGATTGATTCACGCCGGAGAGCTTAGAATGACCGTCGCCGGTGGGTGTAGAAGATGAAGGAGAAGAGTTTTTGTGAACCTTTCCTCCCTTCCGTTTACGGCTTCGATTTTGTACTTTCATCCTCTCTTTCAGCTCGCTTTTCCTCTGTTTGGTCGGAGCTTCTCAGTGTTGTTGAATTTAGGGATGGGTTCTACCGAGTAACGAAACTGACTAAAGATGGACCGGCCCAAGAAGTTAATGGGCTTAGGAAATTTTGGCCCAAAATGAGTAGGTCTGCCCCAAATTTATGACCAGCTAAAAATCTTCAAACAAAAGAAGAATTAACTTAAATAACCGCTCACCCAATCTCTTAAATTAAAAATAGCTAGCAAATGTATATATGTATAACTCATATATAATATATATGTAATTAGTATATAATCTACGTATATTAGTAGAAAAAATAAACAGTAAATTCGGCCGGCTATTTATGTACAGATTCCAAAACAAAAAGAGAAAATGGCCTGCATCGAGAAAGGAACTAAGGAAGAATTAAAAAGAAAGAAAAGCACTCAGAATAGTAATTAATGAGTAATTAGAATTTTGCCAATTTATAGTGTCTCATAATAGTTGGGAGATTGGGGTTATAGCCTTCTTGTCATTTTGAGCAATCTTTACTTCATTAACTACTTTTGGTTAAATAGTCTCCATTTTATGTATCCATGTTAAGTATTTGGTTATGACTCATTAGAATTTTTCCAATTCATTAGCCAGATTTGATATGTTATGTTACCCATCCTTTATTTGTTCATGGGTTGTGCATGAGGTGTTATGGTATCCGAATTGATTTAGAAATTAAATTATTATTTCGTTATATAGTCTTGAGCAATTTTTTTTTTCACTTCGTGAGCTATATTTTTGGTTGAATAGACACAAGAGGTCCATTTTCTTGTCTATGTTACTGTATTTTTCAATATCAAACCCGTCGTGTTATGTATCCACGTTTCAATTGCCTAGGTCTAGTGTTTAGATAATGTTATAATATTTTCGCATTGGTTGAGTGATTAGCTTGTTTCCTCCTTATTCATGTTTGATAATTCACACCTCATGAACTATTTTTTGATCCTTTATTGGAATCAGAGGCGGATCCAGAATTTGACGATATCGGGTATCAGACCGATTTAAACGTAGAAATATTATAATTAACACAATCATAATAGGATATCATTCTGCCGGTATGATGTATTTTGGTATTTTGGTTCGAATTTTTTGTCTTGAAAAAAATAGATATTTTCCTGAATTGGCTTTAAATGATTCCAAATCGACATCATCTTTAAGATGGAAAAGAATGACATCCAGTACACATTTTTATTGTCAAAATTTTTTCCATCTCATTCCACAAGAATTAGGAACACTTTCCTAAAAAGAAAAGTTCAGTCCAACCCATTAGCAAAAGAACTAGCTGGATCCAAAAAAAAAAGAAGAAGACTAAATAGTGATATCAAAAAGTAAAAAACAATAAATGAAAGAATTATGAAACAACTACCCATTGATGTCCTAGAAATAAAAAACGAAATAATTATTAATCATAGATTATACATTACTTAGATCATTAGTTAGGAGGCTTAGAGTTCAAAACGTTGAATCTAATGGGATTCAATATGATTGTTTTTGGTCACCAAGTCATTTTCTAAAAACATGTAAATGGATAATAAATTTAACCTCGTGCCCTTTCCAAGGAAGTAAACTTACAATTGCACAACTTAATCTTTTAACAATATTTGGAACTTCAAAGTTCAGCCTAAGCATACGTCTCTACGATTTATAGTAAATGCAGCAACCTAAAATACTTCTATAAAAAGTAAACTCATATCAAATTGTTTTGAGCCTTTGATACCCTTTCTTTCTAACCCCATCCAAAAGCCCACATTATGGCCCAAAGAAAGACCTTCCGATCAGTCTTCGAGAGATGCCAAGTTGAGCAAATAGAGGTGATTCATATCAGGATAACACTCTGGTCCAAGCAGGAAAAGTAATGAAAATGAGAAAATCTTATTGATGAAAACCCTCATTGGCACCATGAGGCGACGAAAGCTGAGAGAAAGTAAAAATGAGAGTCTTATTGGTGAAAACCCTCATGGGCACCATGAGGCGACGAAAGCTGAGAGAAAGTAAAAATGAGAGAGTCTTATCGGTGAAAACCTTCACGGGCACCAAAGGCGACGAAAGCTGAGAGAAAGTAAAAAATAAGAGAGTCTTATCAGTGAAAACCTTCGCGGGCACCATAAGGCGACAAGGAATTGAGGAACAAACGAATGAGAGAGGTTTGTCAGTGAAAACCCTTCGGGGCACTGCAAGTCGAACAAGGTCCGTAAGTTGGCGGAAAGTAAAATTGGGTTGTGAAAATCTTGGAGAACAAAGTAAAACAATTGGAAAGGAGATTGGTTAAATAGACTGGGCTGATTAATCCAAAATGCATACCATGATCATTGGTGTCAGTGACTCCACTCAGATAAGTTCCTTTTTCCTATCTCCAACAGTCATCCAAATTTGGATTTTCTTCTTTATTCTTAATTCTCAAAATCATCGCATTTCATTGTTGTTAATTTTTACTCCTCTAAAACTCTTCCAAGGTTAGCCTTGTTCCAACAAATAAGAAGGAATGTCAAAGTGTACTACCAAATTCAAAATTGCACAAAACAAAATATGGCTAGGACATGCTAGAGATAGTATGATGAAAAGTGGGACCTAGGGTGTAAGCAAATGTTAAATCGGTGGAATGGTTCAGTAATGTCATGAGAGATGTATGGTTACGAATAAAAGGGTCAGAAGTGAAAAACAACAGTTGGGGATCATGCAGTTAAGGATCAGTCATAAGGTCAAAATAGTCCTTTCGACCAGTTCAAGGCAGTCTGTTGAAGCAAAGCATGGCAAAGAGAAAATCATCCCCAACAAGAATGCCACAACTAACCACCACATTTTAAACTGACAAGATTTTCTTTGATTTGAAACAGGGGCAAAGATGATATTTATTTCAGGAAGCACCCTGTAAGGAAAGCAAGTACCATACAGGTTTGATCGTATAAATTCTCAGGACCTTCCTGGAAAATGGGACTTAGCTTTAATTCAAAATATTCATGAGTACAAGATCTAGCATAAGCTATACTTCGTGAAAATATAAGTTGGTTTGAATTTTTTATTTTTTTTAAGACAAGACTCAATTCGAAACTTCAGGACCCTCCTGGAAAATGGGACCTAGGTTAAAATCCAAAAAAAAAACATAAGTAGTGAATATAGGACAAATGTGCACCAAAAGGGATATAAGTTGGCTTCAAAGTTCGCATAAGAGTTTTCAGGACCCACCTGAATAATGGGACGTAACTTTAAGCATTCCATTAGATAAGTAAGTGTTGTTATAAGAGAGTACAATTTATCCATAAAATTGTCACTCTTAAGATAAGACTTGATTTTTGATTGTCAGGACCCTCTTGGATAATGGGACGTAGTTTAAAACTGGCTTGGATAACAAGATTTAGCATAAGACATACCTTCAGTAGATATAATTTAGCTTTAAAATTGTCGTTAATTAAGAGTTGTCAGGACCCTCCCGGATAATGGGGAGTAGTTTAAGACCTTCTTAGATAACACGATTTAGCAGAAGTCATACCTTTAAAAGATATAGCTTAGATTTAAAATTGTCGTTTAGTTAAGAGTTGTCAGGACCCCCCTGGATAATGGGACCTAGCTTTCAAATTCTTAGTAATATTTGGTAATATGATTCAGTTTAACACTCACATATGCACCCAGCTACCAAACTGGGCAGAAAATTTTCTTTTGTTTTGTCTATTTTTGTTGAAGTCAGGTGCCCATCTGAAGAACAGGGAGAACAACACGGATGTTAAAGATAAGAGCATGACCAAGTACTAGCAATCAGGCGTCCACCTGGAGAACAAGGAACAACTGTTG
This sequence comes from Nicotiana tabacum, assembly GCF_000715075.1. Classification (NCBI taxonomy): domain Eukaryota; kingdom Viridiplantae; phylum Streptophyta; class Magnoliopsida; order Solanales; family Solanaceae; genus Nicotiana; species Nicotiana tabacum. The sequence continues at coordinate 211,964,463 of NC_134082.1, read as the reverse complement.
AAATATCAGCAATCAGGCGTCCACCTGGAGAACAAGGAACAACAATTGAAGTATCAGCAATCAGGCGTCCACCTGGAGAACAAGGAAAAACAGTTGAAGATTCAGTAATCAGGTGTCCACTTGGAGAACAAGGAACAACAATTCAAGTTTCAGCAATCAGGCGCCCACCTGGAGAGCAAGGGAGTACAATTCAAGTTTCAGCTTTCAAGTTCTTACTGATATTTGGTAACATGATTTAGTTTACACTCATATATATGCCCAACTACCAAACTGGGGCAGAACTTTTTCTTTGTTTTTGTCTATTTTGTTGAAATCAGGCGCCCACCTGGAGAGCAAGAGAATACAATTCAAGTTTCAGCAATCAGGCACCCACTTGGAGAGCAGGGGAATACAAATCAAGTTTCAGCAGTCAGGCGCCCACCTGGAGAGCAAGGGAATACAATTCAAGTTTCAGCAATCAGGCGCCCACCCGGAGAGCAAGGGAATACAATTTCAAGTTTCAGCAATCAGGAGCCCACATGGAGAGCATGAGAGTATAATTCAAGTTCAGCGGTCAGGCATCTACTTGGAGGAAAGGGAAAACATCTCAGATTACAATTAAAGTCAACAACAAAAGAAGTTTGCGGCAAGAATGCGAGTCAGCAGTCCGAGCTGATCAACAAAAGTTAGTCACGATCCAAAAAAAAGAGAAAGGCAAGAAGTGAATCCAAATGCAGAAGTTGATGAAAGATGTGAGCTTCTCAAGACATGGTTAAGGTGACAAGCACTACATGTCCGGTCTTGATCCAAAAATCTGAAGAAGAACGGGCTAGCACCTGCAACTAGCAAGCGTCAATGTTCAAATCCAAAGTCTGCATGAATAACCGTTCAAGACTCAAGATCTAGCTTCAGAAAACTTATAGATAGGAATCTTGTAACTCATAGTTTATAGGCTTAGCTAGTTTTTCCATGTTTTGATTTTTGATGTAACATCAGGATTGCGGATCGGAGCCTCGGACGGAACCTCACTCGACTCTCGAACATCACTTCATCACCTCATCCATTTCTGAACTACACGCGACCTGATTCCCTTATAACCCGGGATATGTAGGCTGTCCAAAACCAGGACTCGGTTGCACCTTTTCTTTTTATTTTTTTTCCTCTTTTGAATACCGATATGGTCAAAAAATTAGTCACATGGTTCACTTTATCTTTGCCCGAAAACTCTTCGTATTTCCGAGCAAAGAGGGGCAGCTGTGAACACCTAATTTTTGATCGCACTCAAATTTTATACTAGTTTAGTGTAAATATTTCTTTTACGTCTAATCATAATATTGTTTTAAATTTTTTTATCTTACTTTTAATATGTTTTACTTTAGAAAAAAGGGGTGCCAAGAAAAGTTAAAATAAAATAAATAATAAACTAACGGAAGAACAATAATCAGTAAATTAAGAAAGATACAAAATAATATCCCTTTTACCCATGATCTCCTCAACCGCCCCACGATTTCTCCTCCTAACTCCCATTTTTCCACTTCCTCATGTTAATGATTTTTCCACTTCCTCATATTAGTGACTTTTCCACTTCCTCATATTAGTGACTTCCCCACTTCCTCATGTTAGTGGTCATGTCCCAATCTCTACTTCCTCATGTTAGTGCTCACTCCCTCACGTCTCACATCATGCGCACACACACAATCACTGGCACACACACACGATCTTACACAAAAACACACATACACATCTATATAATACACTTCACAAATAAAAAGAAGAAAGAAGAGAGAGAAAAAATTAATGTAAGAAGAAACGAGAGGAGAAGTTCAAAACACAGACGAAAAAAGGGATGGCTTCTTCTTAAAGGAGACAGGGGGTATACACTCGATATACAGTCACTATACATTCTATATACACTAGAGATACTCTTGATATACACTGGATATATACGGGCAGCCATTGAAAAACACAAGGTCATGAACCCCACCCCAGACGACCACTATTTCGTCTTCTTCGTCCTCACTGTTGGAAACAGATACACACACACACAACAAAAGAAAGAATAGGAATTCGTGGGACTTCAGTTAGTTCGATAAATTCCGGTGACCTCCATTAACGTCGACGAAATCGCATTTTTGTCTCTCTCCGCTGTTCTCCTCTCATTTTTCAGTTATTTTAGTGACTTTGTTCTACAAAATCAGATCCGGCTATTTTTTTAAAAAAAAAAATTCCGACGAGGTTCCGTCGAGGTCCGAGCTCCCGTCCGTTTGAGTTCCTGTCATGGTTGCGGTGTCGATTTTGTCGGTGTAATTGCTGAATGCTTTGAGGAATTAAAACTTTATTTTTCAGGTGCAATTCTTACTTCTTCTTATGTTTCTCTAATGGTAATGGTGTGGATTCATTTTGAGTTTATTTTGCAAGAATTATTTTCTGTTTGATTTACAACAAAGTAAGGAAACATACTTAATTTGGTTATAAGGAGAAGAAAATGGTACTGCCCGTCATTTTGATAATAGAAAACCATCCAATTTTCGGTTAAGGATTATATTCATTAATTCATATAAAGTTATTGTTAATATATACATTTTGTAATATTGTAATAAGTGTCATTTGGAAGACGTATACATATTGTAATGACACTTATTTGTGACCTTTTTGATTAATGATATACGCAGGAGACAAGAACTTTTCCCAACAGAAAGCTCTTTCTTTTCTATAATGTTTAGCATCTTTCCATCCTTCAAGTGCTTTAAGAAGTGCAATATGTGATTTTTACACTGTTTCATCTTCACAAAAGGAATTCTATAATAATCTTCCACAAGTTATGTTTTGATAATTACATGGACTGGAGGATATGTAGTTTCTGTAATTTAGTTAGTCATTGCAGTTGAATTAGCAATTATCGTGATTGTGTACACGTTCGCGTGACATGATCATGATTCTAATAATCAATTCGGAGTATGCCTTCGCGCAACTTCGATCAAACTTTTGTTAATAATAAAAATGGATTTCCATGGGCTATTAATTAATTTTAGTTTATATAGCTTGAGGTGTGCCATTCACAATTTTATCATTTGTGGCCCCCGTATTAACTTCACGACTTAGATATAAAATGACAAATGTTTGTAGCATGCTTTAGGCATGATTAATAAATAAATCATCGTGATTGTGTACACGTTCGCGTGATATAATTATGATTCTAAAATAAATTGACGTATGTGTTCGCGCAACTTCGGCAAAACTTTCTTAATAATTAATATAGCGTGATTAATTGTTAAAATAAAAACGCAACTTCCTTTTGTTAAAATAAGTGAGGTGTGTCATGCCAAACAAAATTTATAATTCATGGCACTCGTAAGATTAGATTAAGAACTAACACTTATAGAAAATATTTGAGGTGTGCCATAAATAAATTAAATCATCCATGGCCCTCACAAATATTGCTTTTAAAAATTTGAACAATCGTAATTTGCTTTAGTCCCGATTTAGATTAGTATTGCGATTATATATACTTTCGCGTAATATGATTGCAAATTTAACTCTTAAAAGACTTGAGGGATGCGTTCGCGCACCTTCAACCAAATTTTCCTAATGAATCAATGAAGCGTTATTAATTGTGGACACGTTCGCGTGACATGATTTTTGACGTACCAAAGGAAAAGAGTATACGTACGCGTAACTCAATTCTTTAATTACGAATAAATCAAGTGATTTAAATGCGGTAAAAAAATAATTGCACATAGGTTCTAAAATAAGTAATTAGACAATTTAAGTCGAGTATAAATTGGTAAGCGACTGTGCTAGAACCACGGAATCCGGGAATGCCTAACACCTTCTCCCGGGTTAACAGAATTCCTTACTTAGAATTTCTGGTTCGCGGACTTCAAAAAGGAAAGTCGAAATTTCCTCGATTTGGGATTTAAAATAAACCGGTGACTTGGGACACCATTTAAAATATTCCAAGTGGTGATTCTAGAATTAAATAAATAATCTCATTTCGAATAATGTCACTTAAATTAGAAAAACTCCCTTATACCCCTCATGTGTGTAAAAAGAAGGTGTGATAATAACTTTGGATGGAAATCGATTTGTTAAGAAAGTGGCTGTTAACAAACAATCTCCCCAATATGGAATAGGTAAATTAGATTGAAATAATAAGGCTCGACAAGTTTCACGAAGATGCATGTGTTTCCTCTCAACAACACCATTTTGTTGAGGAGAGGAGACACATGTGGTCTGATGGATGATTCCCTCAGAAGCAAAAACTGAGATATAGTGTGATTGCTACCCAATTCAAGTGCATTATCTGATCTGATCACCTTTACTTTAGTGTTAGAATTGTCTTTTAGTCATGGCTAAAAACTGTTTTAGAACTGGGAAAGCATTGAATTTAGTGGTGAGAAAGAAAGTCCATGTTCCTCTACTATAATCATCAACAATAATAAAGAAGTATCTATAACCATCATAAGTGGGAGTGTGGTAAGGTCCCCATGTGTCAATATGTATGAGATCAAATATATGCTTAGAAGTGATAGAACTAGAAGGGAAAGGTAATTTGGCTTGCCTAGCTTTTGCACAAATATCACAAGGATTAATGGAAGAATCAGTAGATGGTAAAGAAATGAAAGAAATGCATTTCATATTAGAAAATGTCATATGACCCAGTCTATGGTGCCAAAGTCTTACATTAGAAGAAGCTGCTCCTGAACATAAAGTAGAAGAAGAACTTAGTGCAGTAGCATTTTGATTGCAAGCAGAATGGCTAATAGCCTTGATTAAACTAGAAATGACTACTCTAGGCTTGACTTGACTTGGAAGAGCATAGTTGAAAACATAGATCCCTCGACTGACTTTACCAAGCACCACTGGCCTCTTCAGTGAAGGGGCCTGCAAAGCAGCATCAAAAGAAGAAAATATTAGGATGGAGTGGAATCGTAGACACAATTTGTGCACAAACAATAAGTTGTAATTGAAATTAGGAACAAACAAAACATGGGTGAGGGTAAAACCAGGCAAAATTGTGACACAACCTGATTTGAATACCAATACCTTGGCTGAGTTAGGCAAGGTGACATATACAGGTTTAGGAAGAAGCTGCACATTAAATAGGAGTGCCAAATTGGAAGTCATGTATTCTGAATCTCCTGAGTCTAGTATCCAGGACATTGAATTTAAAGAGACACTAATATAGGTTTTAGAAGAAGGAGAAGGGAAGGAGATACCAGCACAATTTGCAGAAATTGTGTCATCAGTAGGCTGATCTATCTGAGTACCAAGTTTGACAGTCTGAAGCAACTAGTATAGACTGTGAAATTGATCTTGGGTAATTGGTTGTGCTCCTGAGGTGATAGATGAAGATCCTGAATCTTCAACTAAGACAACTGCATTGCTTCTAGGTCCAGAAATCTTTTTGTTGGACTTGGTGAATTTGAAATCAGCAGGAAACCCAATCAACCTATAACAGTTCTCTATGTTGTGATTTTGTTTCTTGCAATAAGCACATAATTGATTTCCCTTATTTGCCTTTGTGTTTTGTTTCTTATCAGGAGACTATTTGCGACCAACTGAATAAGGCTGCTGAGATGCAACAAAAGCACTCTGAGGAGGAACATGCTGAGAGATCTGCACTTCCCTTTGTTTCTCATCCCTGATCAGGAGGAAATAAGCATGGTTAACTCAAGGTAATGGAGACAGCATAAGCAAGCTGCTCCTAGCTGAGCATAGGCATCATTGAGCCCCATGAGAAATTGAATAAGTCTCGCATCTTGTTGAGACTTGTAGTGTTTCTCCTTTCCTCCACATGAACAATCACAGGTACAGTGTTGTGTAATGTCCAAGCTGTTTAACTCATCCCAAAGTCGTTTCAGCTTGGTATAATATCCTGCAATGTCCAGGTTTGCTTGGGCTAACTCTGAGATTTCCTTTTGCAGTTGATAGATAGAGCTGAGGACCATTGCTCTGCCCAAAGCGCTCCTCAAGCTCAGTCCAAATGTCCCTGGCAGTTTTGGAATAAAGCACACTCTCAGCAATTTCTTTAGAGAGGGAGTTCAAAACCCAAGAGATGACCATGTCGTTACACCTTGTCCATGGCTTGAAAGAGTCTGATGAAATTTTGGGTTGAGGAAAGGAACCATTAATAAATCCAAGTTTGTTTTTGGCTGACAAGGCAATGAGAATGCCCTTTCGCCACCCTCCATAACCTTTTTCATAAAAAATGGAGCTAACAAGCACCATTCCAGGAGAATCTGATGGGTGGAGGTAGAAGGGATGAGATGTAGGGCTGTGCATTTGGATCGGATATCCAAAATCCGATCCGACATAATCTATTTCGGATTTTCGGATTTCGGATTTCGGATTTTCGGATTGGATACGGATTATGTTTTATAAAATTTCGGATTTTCGGATTGGATTCGGATTGGCATGATTTTAATCCGATCCTATCCGAAATCCGAAATTATATGGGCCTATATATAAATAGTTAAATACTATTTTACCCTAAAATTTTAGGGTTAAATAACTTAAACCGGTTAACTGGTTAAGTATACTATAGTAATAGTACTATACTACCCTAAATACTATTCCTATTTCCTAGGTTATATCGATGCTTGAAGCTTGATGCTTCTTCAGTTCTTCTTTTCCGCCTCTCTTCACTTACACTAGTTCACCACTTCACACTCACAGAGTCACAGTTCACCTTCACTTCACAGTTCACTCTTCAGAGTTTATTGTTGCCAGTTGCCACAGTCAAGCCACTGAAGTTCAGAGTTCAGTCGCCTTAGCTTCCGCGGTTCCGCCTCTCTTCTTCTTCACTCTTTATCTCAGTGACTCAGTAGTCAGTCCTCTCGGTCTCGAAGTCTCAACTCTCAAGCCAGTGAAGTAGTGAACTCCAAGTTCTCTCGAAGTCCCAAGCCAGTAAAGTAATCTTCTTCTTCACTATTAGTTACTATTGGTTCATACTGTTTTTTCAATTTTTATGTATGTATCGATTTGTCTTTATGTTCTGTTTTTTATCTCTTTCATTTTCTATTCTGATTTTATTACAACATCTATTTCTGATTTTATTTAGGTTTTTTTCTATTACAACATCTATTTCTGATTTTATTTAGGTTTTTTTGTTTGTTTTGGACCTTTGGTAGATGGAAAACGAAACAGAGACGGTGAATGAACTTCAACAGAGACAGTGAATGAAAATATGATTTGAAAGACAATTGATTGTGTTTTGTTTTGGGGTCTTCAGTTTGGTTTACTGTCCAGTTATGTAAATTTCAAATTGTTGTTTTGTTTTGTTAAGTTCGAACATTGTTACTAGGGGTGTGCATTTTTGAACTCAGTTGCATTATTAATTTTTATGAGCACTCAGTTCAGTCAGTTGTGTACTGTAAATTGAACATTCAGTACTGTAAATTGAACATTCAGTTTAAATCATTTTGTACTGTAAATTGAGCATTCAGTTCAGTCAGTTGTGTACTCAGTTATGTACTTACGTTTGGTTTACATTCAGTACATGTAACAATGTTAAAGTACTTAATTTTGAAGTTCAAAGTTAAAACAACAACACATATTTCAAGTTCTGAAATATTTGTTTATGTACTTCGAACAAGTTCTGAAAATTGACAATCCGATCCGACAATCCGAAAATTTATCCGATCCAAAGTTTCAAATCCGATCCGATCCAATGTTAATTCGGATCGGATTGACCTTTTCAGAATCCGAAATCCGAATCCGAAATATGCTAAATCCGATCCGATCCGTGCACATCCCTAGTTTGGATCAGTGTTCCCGTCGTTTTATAATGTATCGTTACTGTATTGTATTGTATCGTATCGTTTAATGAATGCAATGTTTGGATATATTGTATTGTTTGTTATTATTAAATAACATTATGACATTTGGTTTGACTGTATCGTATTGTACCGTAACTGATAAGTTTACTAAAATACCCTCAATTGTTTTAAATATTTAATTTATGAAGAATTACACATAAAAATTATTTAAGAAAACTATGTCTAATATATAAATTAAACAATTAAATTCATGCAAATTCTATCGAAATTAGTTGAACAAGTTAATAATATTAAAAATAATAAAAAGTACAATATTTTCATAATTAGATAATAATAATAATTTTTTTTAAAAGAATGTTACGTAGACTCCATTCAAACAAAAGTAAAACTAAACCTTTACGTGAAGAGTATAGAAACGCGGCAGAAGAAGAAAACGATTTTTCACGTATGTAGGTTATTATATAGGTTATATTTGGAATGTTGTCTTTGAGAGTTTATAGAGTTATCAGATTTCACGTAGAATTTTATTATAGAATTATATGAGAAAGAGACGTTGCTATTATTTAAAATAAAAATAAAAAAGTAAAGGGTAAAATAGAATTATAAAGTAATAAGTTAGGGCATAATTGGAAAGAAAAATAGGAAACAATCCTACCACATCAAATCGGTTGTTTAAAAAAAATGAGACTTTTCGTTGTTCCGGAACAATGGATTTAACAATACAATACAACCAATTTTAACTAAATAATCAAAACAAACATTGTTCTTAGAAAACTATACAATACGATACAATGAGTAACAACTCTCCAAACAAGCTGTAAGCTTATAGTTTTTAAAACATTTTAATCCTTTTTTTAACCCTAGATTACTCTTTTGGGTCTTTTTTTCTTTTGTTTTTCTTTGTCCTCAGTTTTTTGAATTACAACATATGTTGCTTATGCAAAAACAACTAAAGATCAAACTCTCTAGCTTTCTCTCACTAAAACACTCCTTCATCATGAATGATTCTCTTATAGCTGCCCAGCTATTTTCACCCAAGCCACCGGATATTACTAACTCTTCTAAAAGCTCATCATCATCAATAGCAAATTTGGAGCAGACTACTTTCAAAGAAAAGTTACTTCTCAATGAAGGAGTAATAGACTTTGATATGGAGCACTGCCCGAAAAATCAGCACGAGCCATCCCAGTCACAACTAACAACCCAATCAAACAATGTTCCAAAAGGAATCAAAACTATCTTCCTAACAGAAGCAGACATACAATGACTCTACTCCCTTTGGAAACATTCTCTCATCATAAAACTACTTGGAAAAAGAATCGTACATCAGTATCTCAAAATAAAAATTCAAGACTTGTGGGAACCTTCAAAACCTTTCCCAATAATAGATTTAGACTTAGATTTTTATATCGCAAAATTCACAAAGGAAGAAGACATGATATCGTAAAATTCACAAAGGAAGAAGACATGAACCGTGTCCTAAAGAATGGCCCATGGTTTATCAACGGTCACTACCTATCCATCAGACGCTGAGAACCAAATTTCGTTGCATCAGAGGCAAAGCCAACAACATCTACAGTCTGGGTTAGGCTCCCACACCTACCAACACAGTTCTACGATGGATCCCTCCTTCAAAAAATTGGAAATTCAATTGGAACCTTGCTAAAGGTTGATGCCTGCACGAGTGCTACTCTTAGAGGGCGTTATGCCCGTTTGTGCATTCAAATGCCATTGGAAGACCCTGTTTCCACATGTATCAAAATTGGATCTCACATGCAGCAAATTATCTACGAAGGAGAGGGCTTCCTCTGTAAGAACTGTGGGCGACTGGGTCACACATTACTGTGATTCCCCCACCAGAAGAAGATGAAGGATTTTCCTCAAAGTCTCCATGTACACCTGACCCCTGACCAATTCCCAGCAACTGGAAACTAATGACTTGGAAACATGGAAAACAGTTTCTTTCAATAAAAAGAAGAAGACACCACAAAGGAATCTAGTACCACAAGCCACAACCTCAACGCTGGATCCTCAGGCCACACCAGGTATAGATGTCAATATTTTTGCAGCAGAGTCAGGTAAATTCCTCTCCTCAAAAAAGCTTGCTTTTAAATCAAAACACTCAGTTCCCACCTCCACTATTAATAGGAACCATACCCAGAATAAGCCAAAAATGGCATTTTCATCTGACCACAGTATCAATGCCCCCCATTAACTCTAATAAATTGTTCTTAAATGCTATTGACAGTTTTGATAATAAAACTACTAACTTAAGCAGCAAAAAGAATTTCGAATCCACCAATAAATTCGCTCCTCTCCCGCTTATTATTAATCAAGACACTGATCAAGACATGAAAAATCCATCGACCACTCCTACTACCTCCCAATAATTTCTATACTCTACAGGCAACTCTTCGAATTCCCCATTTCTTTCGTTACAACCAATAGTTCCTACTGTAGAGTGAGTGTCACGTGTCGATCAAGGTTACCCCCAAGCAATTTCAGGATTTTTTATTGCCATTAAAACCCTTTCCTACAATTACTAGCCCACTAATTGCAAATACTAACCCTAATCAAGACTCTTCCTCCACGTCTCCTCTATACTTGGCACATGAAGATGGCCAACTGGCCATGCAAATAGAACCAATGAATCCAGCTGCAACCCTTCACATGCCAAGTCTACCCAATCCCATGTGTCACACCTCATTTTTCCGCACCCGCGAGGGAGCAAGAGAGTTTTTCCAATTAAAGGACAATCGAGACGGGATTGGTTTATTTATTTCAGAGTCGCCACTTGGGAGATTTAGGGTGTCCCAAGTCACCAATTTTAATCCCGAATCGAGGAAAAGAATGACTCCATATTACAGTCTGCGTACCAGAAATCCGGATAAGGAATTCTGTTAACTCGGGAGAAGGTGTTAGGCATTCCCGAGTTCCGTGATTCTAGCACGGTCGCTTCAACTGTTATATTCGGCTTGATTGTCTGATTTTATACAAATATGAACTTATGTGCAAATTTTATCTTTCAACCGCTTTATTATTATTGTTTTTAAAAGAAATATGAACATCGCTTAAAACACGTCTTTGGACTGCGTTACATGAAATGCACCCACAATCCGGAACACGTTTTATTTGATGTTTTGGGATTTGGATTCGGGTCGCATGAAATGCACACCCAGGCTTAAGAAAGTAAAATATTAAACACGCGCCTAAAGAGACTATCGCGTTATTATTTTGGGAAAGACCGTGAAATTTGCTAAACGGTCCTTCCGAATTCTAATTAAACCATACATTTTGTGAGGGCCCCGCAATCTATACGTTTTATTTGGCGAGGCTCGTCTCATTTTTATTTTTACAGGATAAACCTACAATGACTATATTTTCTATTAAGTTCGTCTCTAAACTAAAAGAAAATCTCTTAATTATTTACATGCTGAAAAACGTAACTTATTAGTTATTAGTTTACGGCTAATGCGAATGGAAAATTGCGATCGAGTTTGTACAAAGAAAAACTGCTTTCATTTTATATTCTGTTATTCAATAATACTAGAACATGAGATTGACCATAATATCAAAACAGATTAATTATTCTCCGTAATTTAAACTAACATTATTAGATGAAGAAAGTATACATATGCAACCTCATTATTCATTAATCATTCAACTACATCTTTATACGAAGAAAGAAAAATTATATTCAACCACAAATCTAAACAGGAGGAATTCAACAGGAACAAAGCCTGATTAATATTTCATTTTTTGCTTCAAGCCGAGATTGTACAAATGTGTACCTGGAAATAGCAGTACAAGAACAAAAGAAGGAGAATTCAGCAGCAGTAATAACACAGCAACAGCAGATTCAGCAACATCGCAAACCAGTACAGTAGGAATAGCAGAAAACCCAGGAGACTATAAACGACTCCAAGTATAGTGAAGAAGTAAAAGGCAGGAAGGTTCTGACTATTTCAGATCTTAAGCGAGGCAATGAAGCAGTAACTATTTTTTTCAACTTCAAAACTCTCCAAAATGAATTCTGCCCCTGTATATTCAGTGTATACAGAATGTATATCGGGTGTATACTTCTCACTCCGCCCCCTCTTTTTTTCTTCTCTCTATCTAGTTTTTCCTCTCTTTTTTTTTTCACACTTCTTCTTAAATTTTCTCTTCTATTTATAGCAAAATTTTCGAAATTTTTAGATTTGTTTTTTATTATTTTATTATTTTTTTAATTAAAAGAAATCCCACTTACAAATTGCTTTTATTTTTTTAGAAAAAGAAATCCCACCTTTATTTACTTTTATTTTTAAAATTCCAACTTTAATTACTTTATCTTATTTAAAATCCCACTTTTTATTTTTTTTAAAAGAGAATCTCACTTTATTTAACTTTTCTTTAAAAAAAAAACCACTATCTTTTCTTTTTCTTTTAAAAATGCTACTTTCAATTACTTTAAATTTTTTAAATTTTCAGATATCTTTATATTTATTTTTTAATTCCAACCTTCTTTTACTTTTAAATTTTTTAAAACTTTTTACTTTTTTTTTTAATTTTCTACATTCTTTTACTTTTTATTTTTTATTTTTTTATTTTTTTAAAATCATTTCCGAAATTACTATATATATATATATATATATATATATATATATATATATATATTTTTTAAAATAAAAATAATAAATAAAATAAAATATTTTCGGATTTTTTTTTATATATAAAAAAACAAAAAATAAAACTATTAATAGTGATAATTCACTTTTTATTTTTTTATTTTTTTTTGGTTTTGTTTTGTGTTGGACAAAAATGAAGAAGGGGTGTTGGGTTAATGGACTGGGTCGACCCAGTTCGAAATGGACTGGGTCGTAGGGAAGATTGGGCCATTTTTTGGGCCTATAGCATGAAATTGAAGAAGAGGCCCAATTCCGACTTTCTTTATATTTTCGCTCTCTTTTCTTCTTTTATTTTTCTAAAACTAAATTATAAAAATACTTAAACTATTATTAAGAACTAAATTAAGTTATAAAGGCGCAAATTAACTCCCAATAACAATTAACGCACAATTAAGTATTAATTAAGCATAAAATTGTATATTTGGACATTAAATGCTAAAAATGCAAACGATGCCTATTTTTGTAATTTTTAATTTTTGTAAAACAATTTTAATTACTAACAATTGTAGAATTAAATCCTACATGCAAAATGCGACATATTTTTGTATTTTTTTATTAATTTAGCGAATAAACACGCACAGACAAATACAAATAATTCTTCAAAATATCACAAAATTGTACACCAAAGAAAAATCATTTTATTTTTGAATTTTTTGGGAGTAATTCTCATATAGGGCAAAAATCACGTGCTTACAGCTGCCCCTCTTTGCCCGGAGACATGAAGGGTTTTCGTGCAAAGATAAAGCGAGCGATTTTTGCCCATCCGAGTACTCCGTTGAAGCATTTTTTTGAAAAAGATTTGACCGAACCTTTGCTTCAAAGGTTTCCTACATATCCTGGGCTAAACAGGAATCAGGTCAATGTAGTTCGAGAAATTTTGGTAGCTGGGACTACCGTTGGACTGCAATGTTACTGTTGTTGCATGCTATTACTACTGCTTACCGATCTCCTTGTTACACCGTGCTTAAAAAAACAAGAAGCTAGGCTAGAGTACAATTTGTTTTTGTTGCCTTGCTTCCTTGTCTGCTTGCATTTCTTTCGGTGCTTTACTTCTTTTGACACATGTACTTGAGTTTGTACTGTGACCTCTTGTTGCAACCTTCTGTTTCCCGGTGCCGGAGAATTTTATTGTTTCCTGCTGGGGATTCCTATTGTAACCCTCTGTTTTATTGTCCTCTGACTTGATTTTGAAATGTATGCCTCTGTTATCTGGGCGGGCTCCCAATTTTAATATTTGAAAATTAAAGACTTGAAATGTATGCCTCTGTTATCTGGGCGGGCTCCCAAGTTCAATGCTTGAAAATTAAAGACTGAAATGTATGCCTCTGTTCTATGGGCGGGCTCCCAACTTCAACAACAACTTTAAAAATGAATGTCATTCCTCTCTTCAACCAATACATCGCCATTCTGTTCTTCAGGGGGGCTCCTGATTTCAACAACTTTAAAAAATAAAATCCTATTCGAGGGCGGATGAACCCAAAATATCCTATTCGAGGGCGGATGAACCCAAATATCCTATTCGAGGGCGGATGAACCCAAAATATCCTATTCGAGGGTGGATGAACCCAAAATATCCTATTCGAGGGCGGATGAACCCATATATCCTATTCGAGGGTGGATGAACCCAAAATATCCTATTCGAGGGCGGATGAACCCAAATATCCTATTCGAGGGCGGATGAACCCAAAATATCCTGTTCGAGGGCGGATGAACCCAAATATCCTATTCGAGGGCGGATGAACCCAAATATCCTATTCGAGGGCGGATGAACCCAAATATCCTATTCGAGGGCGGATGAACCCAAATATCCTATTCGAGGGCGGATGAACCCAAATATCCTATTCGAGGGCGGATGAACCCAAAATATCCTATTCGAGGGCGGATGAACCCAAAATATCCTATTCGAGGGCGGATGAACCCAAATATCCTATTCGAGGGCGGATGAACCCAAATATCCTATTCGAGGGCGGATGAACCCAAAATATCCTATTCGAGGGCGGATGAACCCAAATATCCTATTCGAGGGCGGATGAACCCAATATATCCTATTCGAGGGCGGATGAACCCAAAATATCCTATTCGAGGGCGGATGAACCCAGAATATCCTATTCGAGGGCGGATGAACCCAGAATATCCTATTCGAGGGTGGATGAACCCAAATATCCTATTCGAGGGCGGATGATCCCATTTTCAACATTTTGGAATTGTCTTACCTCCGACTGTTTTTCTCCAAATCTTGTTGTCTTGCTATCTCTTAAAACTTGAATTGATTTCCTTGTTCTTCTGAGAAAATTTTCGACCATGGCAGAAAATCTTCTGCCCCAGTTTTGATGTTTTTCCTTGTTCTCCAGGTGGACGCCTGACTTCTGATATTTCAACTGTTCTTCCTTGTTCTCCACGTGGACGTCTGACTGCTAATTCAATTCTTCATCCTTGTTTTCCAGATGATTGCTATTTCTTTTCTTCATCCTTGTTCTCCAGGTGGACGCCTGATTGTTGTTTCTTTCATTGCTCTTCCTTGTTCTCCAGGTGGACGCCTGATTTCTGATATTTCATTGCTCTTCCTTGTTCTCCAGGTGGATGCCTGATTACTAATACTTCAACTACTCATCCTTGTTCTCCAGGTGGATGCCTGATTACTGTTTCTTTCATTGCTCTTCCTTGTTCTCCAGGTGGACGCCTGATTTCTGATATTTCATTGCTCTTCCTTGTTCTCCAGGTGGATGCCTGATTACTAATACTTCAACTACTCATCCTTGTTCTCCAGGTGGATGCCTGATTGCTGGGGATAATACCACTGGGGGAGTCTCCTTTCTTTCCTTCCTTCAAATTCAATTTTTTTTTCTTTTTTTTTCTTTCTTAACACTGCTGGGGATAAAAGTGTTATCTTCTTGGGATAACGTTGTTGAGGATAACGCTGCTGGGGAATTTTATCCTTTCAAATCGATGCTTCATTCTTCTAGAAGCTGCTGGGGAGGATAATGGCTCTTTGCTTTTCTGAGCACAAATGTCATCTCTTTGTTTTGTCTGCTGGGGATCAACTTCCTCCATTGGAAGCTTATTATGTTGGGGGAAACCCTGGTTCAAAGACCACTTCCTTGGTGCTATCTTTATTCTTCCCCAAATGGGTACCTGATTTCCAGAAAATTTTCTAACTGAAAAGAAAATTTTCTGCCCCAGTTTGCATTTTCCCTTATGGTCTTCACTGCCATTCCATTTACCTGTTTCAAACCAAACAAAATTTGTTAGTTTAAAAACCCGGTGGTTGGTTATGATACTCCTACTGGGATGGTTTTTTCCCTTTCTCCCTTCCCCACTCTATGTTGTCCGACCCTCTTGGAACTTGGTCGAAAATCTGTTGGGGATGCTCCTACATCTCGATGATCTGTCGGGGGCCCTCTTGGAATTAGGTCCACAATTTTCTCAACTGTTGTTTTCCTGTTTTTCTCCAACTTCCCCTGGAAATTTGGTCCTATTGGGATCTAGGCCCCTTTCATCATTTGGTCTTGCGACCAACTTCTTTTCTCTTTATCGCCTTATCTTTGGCGTGTCCTATTCGCATTTTGCTTTGCATCATTTTGGCAACTGGTAGTAAGCTCTGAAAATCCTTTTCAAAAACAAACTGCTGGGAAGGTAAGTCTTTTAAACCAAGAAATGAAAAAGTGATGATTTCAAAAAATAGAAAAAGAAGAAGTCTTTCTGAACAAATGCTAGGGAAAAGGAAAGAAAAGAACTTATCTGAATGATATAACCGATTCCAACGATCATGTCGCGCATTCCGGATTAATCAACCCAGTCTATTTGTATCAATCAACCTTCCAGACGGCCTCATGTTGCTGGGGATAAACAGGCACTCAACTCTTTGCGGATCCTTCCCGCCAATCTTGTTTTGTCGCCTCATAGTGCCCTTCGAGGGGTTTTCACTAATAAGACTCTCTCATTTCTCTCAACTCCTGTCGCCTTATGGTGCCTGTGAAGGTTTTCACCGATAAGACTCTCTCATTTTATTTTATTTTTCAGCTGGGAATTGGAGTGTTGCCGATATGACTCTCTCTGTTGGGGATTCTTTCGGCTATCAATTCAGTTCCAGCTTATGATCTTCTTCTTTGCTGGGGATCAGAGTGTTATTCCCGACTTCCATTTGCATTGACTTAACACTTCTCAGATACTGATCGGGAGGTCTTTTTTGGACATCAATAGGGATTTTTGTGTATGGCTGAAAGGAGAAAGGGGTATCAAAAGTTCAAAAATAATTTTTAGGGGTAAAATAGTACAACTCTTGGAATCAAACTTTCTTGCCAAAATTACAAGCGCCAACTTCTGCCCCAGTTTTTCTTGCTTGGGGATTTTTATTTTGTCACAATATGTTACCTTATGCACACTATGTTACACTATGACCGAGCCGTGAGGCGCCTACGTATCCTTCTTTGAGGAATCAGGTCAAACGTAGTTCCCATTCCTTTGTTTTTTTTTGACTTTTCTTTTGTTCTTATTATCATTACTTTTTTCGTTTTCATTACAGATTCCAAAAGAGGGGTATGAAAGAGTAAATAAGGCTCAAAAGGGGAAGCAAAGGTCAAAGTGTTTGGATGGAAGAAAGAATTGCCTCCGTCATTTCATTCTCTGATAAATGCTAAGTACAAACAAACAACAATTACAATTACCAGAAATCATAATATCTCTTAACTGCGTCAGAATTGATAGCCATGTCGACGCGTTTCCCTTCGATATCTGTGGATCATAAAGCGTCGGGCTTGCTCTGTTTAGATTGCGATGATCAACACATACCTCAGATTTTCCTTTTTTTTTTTTGGCACCACATTAGCCCACCAATCAGGATATCGAGCAGCCCGAATAACCTTAGTATTCAGCTGTTTGGTCACTTCTTCCTTAATCTTCCCACTCACGTTGGTTTTGATCTTCCTAAATTTTGCTGGACGGGGGGTAATGCCAGGTCAGTGGGCAATTTTTGAACCACTAGATTGGTGCTTAAGCCCGGCATGTCGTCGTATGACCATGCAAAATGTTTTGAATTCAGTAAGTGCTTTGATTAGTTCTTCCCTGATGTTTGGTTCCATGTGGATGCTTATCTTAGCTTCCCTGATGTCATCCACATCCCCTAGATTGACGGCTTCCGTGTCATTTGAGTTGGGCTCTTTTTTTTTTTTTTTTTTCAACTTGGCTCAACTCTCTATTAATTTTTCTGAAGGCTTAGTCCTCATCGTATTCCGACTTATCATCACAATCTTGTACTATAAGTTCGAAATCAGATTGATTGATTTCTTTTTTTAGACTAGGTTGAAGATCCGTCGTGCATGCCATGTCATTAGAATCAGTAGAAAGAGAACTGTTCAGAAGACAAAAATAAGAAGAAAAATTAAAACAAAATAAGGAATGAGGGAAAAAAACTTTCACTTTATTAAAATATGGGATAGCAAGGTTTCACACTTTGGCGAGCACAAGAAAGATTTGGATTACAACCCTGGAATAATCCAGACAACAAAAAAGAAAATCAGAGCCCACTACCAAGACTCCCTTCGTATAGGAAGAGGAGTAGCCATTCAATTGTTGATTTTTGCTTTCAACCCCACAAACTGTACATCTGCCTCATTGGACCCTTTTCCCAACACCATAACTGGCTTGTTATCCACCTTTTCCAACTATACCACCATTTTCCCACTGGTTAACATTTATTTTGAACCGACACGGATCATCATCACTGTTTGTGAGGGTTTCTTTAGCTTCCCTCCTTCGTGCATTAGCTCAATCATGTGGGTTTCAAGTTGTGCCGGCAACGGGTTCTGATTGATGTTGGGTGCCTCTGGTGTCTGAACCTCAATCTTGTTGGTGTCAATAAGATTTTGTACTGCATGTTTCAACTTCCAACATTTCTCGGTATCATGACCGAGAGCCCCCGAACAATACTCACAGCTTACCGAGTGGTCCATATTTTTGGGAAAGGGATTTGGCAATCTGGGCTCAATAGGACTCAACAAGCCTAACTACCTTAATTTGTGGAACACGGCAGTATAGGTTTCCCCTAACTCAGTGAATGTTCTTTGTATTTTTTCATTTCTGAAAGCCTGATTTCCCCAAAAACCTACCCCTGGAGGGTTCTTGTAGGCTCTTGGTGGTGAATAAGTGTTTTGCAGTGGTGTATGTGTGTTCTGGGGAGCCGGTGCGCGCCATTGCGAGCGAACCGGAGGCTGAGTATATGTTTGGGCTTGGTTAATGGAAGAATGGGGCTCTGTAAGGTGATAGTAGTGTTGGGATGAATTGTGGTGGTAAGTTGATTGGCGAGGTCGTTGTTGATTATAGTAAGGCGGTGAACCTCTGGGTCCCGACCAAATTCCTGAACCAACTACCGCTGCTTCCTCTTTCTTCTTTCTTCCGATTTCTCCTACCCTGCCTTGAATAGCTTGAGTAGCTGCCTTAATTGCTGAATAGCTCATAATTTTATTTGTCTTGAGGCCTTCTTCCACCATACCTCCCATCTTCACTACCTCGTTGAATGATTTCCCTACCGCTGAAACCAAATGGGCATAGTAAGTTGGTTCCAAGGCTTGGAGGAAGTAGTCTACCATTTCACTCTCCTTCATAGGAGGATCCACTCTTGCTGCCTGTTCTCTCCACCGAAAACCATACTCTTTGAAACTTTCATTATGTTTCTTCTCAAATTTTGTCAAAGATAATCTATCTGGGATGATTTCCAGATTGTATTGGAAATGGTATGTGAATGCCTGTGCCAGGTCATCCCAAGTGTACCATCTCCCATGGTCCTGGCGTGTATACCACTCCAAAGCTGATCCGCTTAGACTTTGACTGAAGTAAGCCATCAATAATTCATCCTTTCCCCCAGCTCCTCGCATCTTGCTACAGAAACCCTTTAAGTGGGCTACTGGGTCGCCGTGCCCATCGTATAGGTCAAATTTAGGCATCTTGAAACCAACTGGTAATTGTACATTTGGGAACAAGCACAAATCCTTGTAAGCTACACTGACTTGCCCACCTAATCCATGCATGTCTCGGAATGATTGTTCTAGACTTTTGACCTTCCTGAACATTTCTTCTTGTTCAGCATTTTTGGCTGGCTTGTCAATTTCGGTTGGGATATCAAAACGAGGAGCAGTTGAATGGATTTCGGAGGCTTTGAGGGTGGGCTCCGGGGGTAATATTGGTTGTCCTGGGCCTGGAATGTAGGCTCACTAGGAGATTTGTGGAATGTAGCCGGGGGAGGTGCTACGAAAACAGGAGTCACAGGTGGAGGAAAGTATGAAACTGGTTTTGGAGGTGGAGACTGCGGTGTTTGAGAGGTGGTTCCTCGGTAGTGTTGGTAAATGGGGAAATTTGGGGATAATTCAGTGGTAATATTATCCTGAGTTTGGGTCATTGATGGAGCAGGGTTAGTTGGGTAAGATAGGGGTAACTGCCCTGTAGACCAAGCCTGGTACATTTCAGCCATTTGCTGTTTGAGTTTAAACATCTCTTCTTTCATTTTCCCGACATCCATCTCCTCTAGCTCAATACCTGTGTCAACATCTGGGATAGACATACTTTCGGGTATTCGTCATTTTGATCTCGTGTGATAATGATAATATGCCAGTATACTCTTTAGAGAAACTAACTGCTTGAATTCTGGAAATGAACAAACTTGTTAGTTTTGAGAATTTAACACATATATAATTACACGTTGAGATGCAATGCTCCTAGACAAATATCCCCTTTCTATTATGCATTTGCTCGACTGCTTGTGTCGTCCCAGTTTTCTTGAAAATTTTATTCACTTATATTTTATTTTATTTTATTATATATATTTTATTGTGGTGGTCGAATCTTATAGAGATTGCCTACGTATCATGCCCCTGCATGAATCAGACCTTGCGTAGTTCGGACCAGTAAAAGATAAGCAATACTAATCATTTTTTTTTCAATTTTCATATTGGGTTTCAAAGGTTTAAAAATGACCTGCAAACTTGAAAATCAAACGACCCACATATTATAATCAAAAGTTTTACAAACTCCAAAACAAACGGCCAGCTTCCTTTCTCCATTTGACAAATGCAACCAAACGGTTATTTTTGCAAATGTGGCCCCTTCCAAATTTTGAGGCCGGAGAGGATTATTTTATGACACTTTACACACTTGTCCATTCTTTTACGAAAATAGCCTTTGGACAACTGAAAGATACTCTGAGGCTATTTCGGCAAGAACGGTTTAAGACGCGGCCGAAGCTGGCTCGGCTTATTATGACAAAATTCAAACGGTATTCACCTGACCGCTGACTCTTTGTTTTTTTTTTCAAATTACAATAAAAACCAGGTGTTGCAACACGGCCCTTCAGCGCCTTGGGGACGAAGATTTTTTAAGGCTGTGTGGGTCAACTGGACCAAATTTTTAAAAAATGACCCAAATGTGGCTGTTTATGCAAAGTCAGCCTTCCGGCGTCCCTTTCGGGAACATTCGGCTATGCCTTGATAAAACAGCGTCACCCGACTTCTTTATGACAAAATTAAAATTTGACATTTTTTTTTGGCTATTTTTTAGCAAAAGGGGAGGCTGGACACTGCCCGACTTATTTATGACAAAATTAAAATTTTGACACGTTTTTATTTATTTATTGGTTTTTGGCTTATTTTAGCAAAAAGGGGTTGGACCCGATGAGGGTTGCCTACGTATCTCACATCCGGTGAGAATCAAACCCGCGTAGTTCGGGCCGGTCATGAATAAAGTAAATAAACTGATTTTAAATTATGATTTTTTTTTTGTAAAAGAACTGCTTTAAAAGAAGAAAGGAAGTATTTTTATATTTTTTTTGGATTTTTGATTGATTTTCTTTTTGAAAGAAAGATTTCTAAGAATTCCTTTTCTTTTGATTTGAACTTTGAGAATTTCAAAAGTAAAAGGAAGATATTTTTTTTTCTTATTCTAAGAAGAAAGAAAATATTTTTTTTTTGGAATTTTACCTTTAATAAAAGAAACGCTTTCTAAAAAAAATATTTTTTGAATTTTGAATTTTCTTTTCAATTTTTAAAGAAGAAGGAAAATATTTTCGAATTTATTTTATTTTATTATATATATATATATATATTAATAATTAAAAAGACTTTCTAAAGAAGTCAATAACGGAAAAAAAAAATTTGGATTTTTTTTTTTGTTTTGAAAATTGAGAGTCTAAAAAAAACTTTTCTAGACTTTTGGCACGACAAATATTTTTGCAACAAATAAAGATATATATACATTTTTTGGAAATAAAGAACAACTTTTTTGGATTTTTATATATATACATATTTGCAACAAATAATAAAACCACTTTCGACGCGACTCTTTTTATTTTATTAGTTATTTTTATTTTGGTATCTAAACAAATAAATAAATAAAAACTCATTTTAAAACAAGACTTTTTTTCATTTTCATTTTTTTTATGGCAAGACAAACTATTTTTTTTTCTAATTTGTTTTTTAAAAACAAGACAGAACAACGACTCTTTTTTTTCTTTCTATTTTTCCTTTGCTTTTAATAAAACAAACTAATAAAATATTTTTTTTCATTTTCTCAAAATTTCGGCAGAGTTTTGACAGTTATTTGGGCATTGTTTTTTTTTTCCAAAAATAAACAATCAATTCCCTAACCGCTATTTTTTCAATTTCAAAATATTATTCCTGATATTCAAAAGTCAGTCAATACAAAAGTCCGAATCAAATAAATGCGCAAATAGCAGCAAGTAAGATGCATCAGGATGGTCATTTTCATTTTTTGGTACACCTGTCCTAGACAGACCCAACCTCTGTGTTGAGCCTCCAAAGTCAAATGCACGTGATGCAAACAAACGTTCCTACTAGGGATCCGGCATGAAGCTGAGTTATTCTAAGTGAAAAAAAACCTGAGGCATATTGTTCTAGCCCTGGCTTACCCAAGTGGACAGCTTGAGCCGAAATGGGGGCAACGTACCGGGAGCACGAAAGTCTGCCCGGCCTAGTTACTTGTCCCAACTTCGTCTTATTTGGTATGACTTCTAACAGAAAGGTGGGTCACGCGCACGTGTACACCATAAATTTAGAAGACTCAGAAAGAAGAAGAGTTTCGTAGCAGTTTTATACACAATTCAGATAATATTAAAGCGGTAAAAGCATCATTTAGCATATTAAGCATAAACATGTAAAAATCAGATAATAAATAAAGCCAACTATAACAGTTATTTTAAGCTCGAATTTCTAACCCTGAACCAGTGGTTCTGGGCCAAGTCCCCAGCAGAGTCGCCAGAGCTGTCACACCTCATTTTTCCGCACCCGCGAGGGAGCAAGAGAGTTTTTCCAATTAAAGGACAATCGAGACGGGATTGGTTTATTTATTTCAGAGTCGCCACTTGGGAGATTTAGGGTGTCCCAAGTCACCAATTTTAATCCCGAATCGAGGAAAAGAATGACTCCATATTACAGTCTGCGTACCAGAAATCCGGATAAGGAATTCTGTTAACTCGGGAGAAGGTGTTAGGCATTCCCGAGTTCCGTGATTCTAGCACGGTCGCTCAACTGTTATATTCGGCTTGATTGTCTGATTTTATACAAATATGAACTTATGTGCAAATTTTATCTTTCAACCGCTTTATTATTATTGTTTTTAAAAGAAATATGAACATCGCTTAAAACACGTCTTTGGACTGCGTTACATGAAATGCACCCACAATCCGGAACACGTTTTATTTGATGTTTTGGGATTTGGATTCGGGTCGCATGAAATGCACACCCAGGCTTAAGAAAGTAAAATATTAAACACGCGCCTAAAGAGACTATCGCGTTATTATTTTGGGAAAGACCGTGAAATTCGCTAAACGGTCCTTCCGAATTCTAATTAAACCATACATTTTGTGAGGGCCCCGCAATCTATACGTTTTATTTGGCGAGGCTCGTCTCATTTTTATTTTTACAGGATAAACCTACAATGACTATATTTTCTATTAAGTTCGTCTCTAAACTAAAAGAAAATCTCTTAATTATTTACATGCTGAAAAACGTAACTTATTAGTTATTAGTTTACGGCTAATGCGAATGGAAAATTGCGATCGAGTTTGTACAAAGAAAAACTGCTTTCATTTTATATTCTGTTATTCAATAATACTAGAACATGAGATTGACCATAATATCAAAACAGATTAATTATTCTCCGTAATTTAAACTAACATTATTAGATGAAGAAAGTATACATATGCAACCTCATTATTCATTAATCATTCAACTACATCTTTATACGAAGAAAGAAAAATTATATTCAACCACAAATCTAAACAGGAGGAATTCAACAGGAACAAAGCCTGATTAATATTTCATTTTTTGCTTCAAGCCGAGATTGTACAAATGTGTACCTGGAAATAGCAGTACAAGAACAAAAGAAGGAGAAGTCAGCAGCAGTAATAACACAGCAACAGCAGATTCAGCAACATCGCAAACCAGTACAGTAGGAATAGCAGAAAACCCAGGAGACTATAAACGACTCCAAGTATAGTGAAGAAGTAAAAGGCAGGAAGGTTCTGACTATTTCAGATCTTAAGCGAGGCAATGAAGCAGTAACTATTTTTTTTTCAACTTCAAAACTCTCCAAAATGAATTCTGCCCCTGTATATTCAGTGTATACATAATGTATATCGGGTGTATACTTCTCACTCCGCCCCCTCTTTTTTTCTTCTCTCTATCTAGTTTTTCCTCTCTTTTTTTCCACACTTCTTCTTAAATTTTCTCTTCTATTTATAGCAAAATTTTCGAAATTTTCAGATTTGTTTTTTATTATTTTATTATTTTTTTAATTAAAAGAAATCCCACTTACAAATTGCTTTTATTTTTTTAGAAAAAGAAATCCCACCTTTATTTACTTTTATTTTTAAAATTCCAACTTTAATTACTTTATCTTATTTAAAATCCCACTTTTTATTTTTTTAAAAGAGAATCTCACTTTTATTTAACTTTTCTTTAAAAAAAAAACCACTATCTTTTCTTTTTCTTTTAAAAATGCTACTTTCAATTACTTTAAATTTTTTAAATTTTCAGATATCTTTATATTTATTTTTTAATTCCAACCTTCTTTTACTTTTAAATTTTTTAAAACTTTTTACTTTTTTTTTTAAATTTTCTACATTCTTTTACTTTTTATTTTTTATTTTTTTATTTTTTTAAAATCATTTCCGAAATTAATTAATATATATATATTTTTTTTAAAATAAAAATAATAAATAAAATAAAATATTTTCGGATTTTTTTTTATATATAAAAAAACAAAAAATAAAACTATTAATAGTGATAATTCACTTTTTATTTTTTTATTTTTTTTTTGGTTTTGTTTTGTGTTGGACAAAAATGAAGAAGGGGTGTTGGGTTAATGGACTGGGTCGACCCAGTTCGAAATGGACTGGGTCGTAGGGAAGATTGGGCCATTTTTGGGCCTATAGCATGAAATTGAAGAAGAGGCCCAATTCCGACTTTCTTTATATTTTCGCTCTCTTTTCTTCTTTTATTTTTCTAAAACTAAATTATAAAAATACTTAAACTATTATTAAGAACTAAATTAAGTTATAAAGGCGCAAATTAACTCCCAATAACAATTAACGCACAATTAAGTATTAATTAAGCATAAAATTGTATATTTGGACATTAAATGCTAAAAATGCAAACGATGCCTATTTTTGTAATTTTTAATTTTTGTAAAACAATTTTAATTACTAACAATTGTAGAATTAAATCCTACATGCAAAATGCGACATATTTTTGTATTTTTTTATTAATTTAGCGAATAAACACGCACAGACAAATACAAATAATTCTTCAAAATATCACAAAATTGTACACCAAAGAAAAATCATTTTATTTTTGAATTTTTTGGGAGTAATTCTCATATAGGGCAAAAATCACGTGCTTACACCATGCAAACTAAATCCTCCTTTATAGATCCTCAATCATTAGGCCCCTCTCCACACTCTTCCACATCTCCTCTTATTAATCTACCTTTGGACCCTCACCATGGCAAGACCCCTTTTCCCCTTAAATAGAAGATCTGAAATCTTAATTCCTCCACCCCCAGTAACGATGAACAACTTCCCTCCACTCCCAGCCCAGCTAGGTCAACATCAACCGATATATGCAACACAACCTCCTCACCCTCTTCAACAACCCCTCTCATGGATCGAGCAGGGGTTGCAAAGCCAGGCGGTGTTCTTCACCATGGACATTAATGGCAGAGAGGTCCTTATCATACTTCAGAACCCAGGTTTCGTTGCCCAGATGATCTCAGAGGGCATGAAGCTAGCGATGGACAACTACATGAATCACATGTGGTTGGCCAATGTGTTGGATCCCCTAGCCCCAGCAGTTGCACCAGCACTGTACCACAACATGCATCCTCATTGGAACCTCCCACCCCACTTCAACCCACTACTCAACATGAATCAAATCTATGAGCTTCCTTTCTTTCCACCAGTCGTGGAGAACACCCTCTTCTTCCATTGGTAACCTCAGAAGGTCCAGTACCAGGCTGCTCCACCTCCACAAGAGCAGGAATAAATCGAAATGGAGCAGGGGCGGGGAAATAGAGGAACTATCTCAGCATGTCGTGGAAATAGAGGAGCTCCCGCTGGCCAGGGGCTCGTTCACAGAAATATCAAGCCTCAGAGAAGCAGCTTTTATGTTGTTCCCAGAGAGAGAGGACAAAAAATACATTCACATGTCTCTGTTTGCCCTAACGAAATGTTCCTTCGACCTACGCCCTCCAGTAAATAGGAATGCAGCAAAGTACGTTGCACTGCTGACTCTGACCCTGAGGAGGAGCCAATCACTCCACAGGAGACTCATGTCACTCTGCACCCACACCACCTCCCTGTCCCAATGAATAAAACCACAAACATCATACTTTAGAATACTAGAGGAGCTAATAACGATACGTTTAGCAGGAACTTTAGGGAACTGATTTTATTCACACTCCCTGCATGGTTGCGTTAATAGAAACAAAAATGGAAAATCATGAGTGTCTCAGAGATGAGTTCCATTTCGATGATATGCTTGAGGTGCCAACCCAGGGTAGAACAAGGGGTATTGTCCTTCTGTGGATCACTACCATGGTCATAGTTACCTGCCTTAGGCAATCTGACCAAGAGCTGCATGCAATGATTCAAGTACACCAGACCCTAACTCTTGGTTATTTAGTATTATTTACGCAAGTACTAAAGTGTCCAAACGTAGAATCATGTGGGATAATTTAGGAAATATGTGTACCACCTATAAAGTTCATTGGCTTGTAGTTGGGGATTTTAATGATATTCTTATCCAGGAGGATAAGCATGGGGGTCGTCTTATTAATCGTAATAGATCTAATAAATTCTGGTCTTGTATCAATTGTTGTAATTTAATTGACCTAGGTTTAAGGTTTACCGTTGTACTTGGTCCAATCATCGCCTTACGCGTAATGGCTTAATACTTGAGCGTCTTGATCGTAGTTTTGCCAACAAGGAATGGCTAGAGCTTTACCCAAATGCTACCATCACACATCTTTCTAAATCATATTCTGACCACAACCCGCTACTCATCAAATCCACTAATCTCACTAGACCCCTTGTAGGTAAATATTTCCGCCTAGAAGCTTTTTGGTGCTCCTACCCAGAATTTAGCACTATTGTGGGAGATAGTTGGAATCAAAGAGACCTCCTAGATGCTACTAAGCACTTTCAACAGAACATACCTTCTTGGAGTAGGCTCACTTTTGGTAACATCTTCCATAAAAGAAACGTTTGTTGGCTAGACTGGAGGGTATTCAACTTTCATCAAATTACCTTACTAGCTCTTTCCTCCAATCCCTTGAGAAAGACCTAACCCTGGAGTACAACAATGTCCTTTGTGCTGAGGATTTCTGGAAAATTAGAGCTAGGATTAATTGGTTAAACCATGGTGATGCGAATACGAAGTTCTACTACCTTTCTATTATAAATAGAAGAAGGAACAAATTTTCTTATTTTAAAAATGAGCAAGGGGATTGGATAGCTGACCCTGACACTCTATTGAACCATACTCTCCAAATTTTTAAATCCATGTACACTACGAACCACTCTTACTCAGACTGGTTAGGTATCCACCCCACCCCTTCAGTTTTCATAATATAGATCGCTCCTCACTAGGCAACCCTCTTCAGGATCGTGAAGTTCTAGACGCGCTACTCTCCTTTAAAGCTTTTAAGGCTCCGGGACTGGATAGTTTACACCCTTACTTTTACCAAAAAAATTGGCACCTAGTAGGTAACTCTGTTCTCAAATTGTGTAACCATATTTTTACCACTCAAATAGTGCCTCAATCTATTAATAATACTTACCTATGCCTTATACCTAAATTCCATAATGCCAATAACCTCAAGAATTTTCTCCCCATAGGCTTGTGTAACACTGTCTACAAAGTTGTCACAAAAATCATTGTCAACCGTATCAAACCCTTCCTTCCAAATCTTATAGCACCATTCCAATCCATTTTCCTCAAAGGGCGCTGGGCTTGTGATAATGCTATTCTTGTACAGGAAATTATTAACTACATCAACAAGTCTAAAGGGGGCCCAGGGAACTTTGTGCTTAAAATCAATCTGGAAAATGCATTTGACCGTATTGAGTGGTCTTTTGTTTATAAAGATCTTCTTTTCTTTAAATTCCCCCCCAAAATCACCAGACTAATAATGAATTGTATCAGCTCCAATGATATTGCTATCCTAGTAAATGGCTCAAAAACTAACTACTTCTCACCCTCAAGAGGTATGCGTCAAGGGGATCCCATGTCCCCATACATCTTCATTCTTTGTATGGAACTTCTCTCTACTTATATTAGTCACCAAGTAGATATCAATGCATGAGATCCCATAAAGATTAGTCCTAAAGGTCCTCTTTTTTCTCATATATTCTTCGCCGATGATCTCACTCTAATGTCCAAAGCTAATACTAATTCTTTGCACTCAATCCATCACAGTCTCAACTATTTTTGTCAACTCTCATGTCAAAAAATTAATTGTGATAAGTCTAAGGTCTTATTCTCCAAGCACTGTACTAATAATATCCATCTTACTGTTCAACAACTCTTCCACATTAAAGCAACTGAGAACTTTGGAAAATACTTGGATTTTCCTATACTAAACCATAAACCAAAAACTTCTGATTTCCAGTTCATCTTGGACAATATGAAAAATAAGCTTGCCAGCTGGAAAACAAACTTCCTGACACCGGCAGGTTGACTCACACTTGCAAAATCTACTCTTAATTCCATTCCTTCTTACGCGATGCAATATTTCCTTCTGCCCAAAAAAATTCTCAGTGGTATTGATAAAATTCAACGTGATTTCATCTGGGGCTCTGTACCTTTAAAAAGGAAAATCCATTATGTCAACTGGGATATTGTGACCCAACCTAAGGACTAAGGTGGACTAGGCCTACGTAAAGCTTATGCTAAAAATATTGCACTGCTCACCAACCTCTCGTGGAGGCTATTCTCCCATACTAATTCACTATGGGCCACCTCCCTCATCAATAAATATAGCACCAAGAAGCATCTTTCTACCCACTCCTTCATTTGGAATAACATTCTAAAGAGGGGTATATATTGCTCCAAAGCCATTGTTTGGTCCCCTGGACCAGGGAACAACATAGACTTATGGAACGATAGATGGATCCCTAACTCTCCACCTGTCAGAACCCTAGTTCATGGACCTATGAACCAGAACGACATGGGGCTCAAGCTCTCCCACATATGGAATGGCCAAACTTGGGATTGTTCTAAGGTTTCCATGCAAATTCCTGAAGATATTATGTGTAGAACCTCGTCCACCACCCTTTTCCAATACAGGAAAGACATTGTTTTTTGGTCCTTAAACAAAAATGGTATTTTTTTCCACGAACTCTATCTACTCCTTACTATCTACTCCCTCTCATAGCAACTTTAGGTTAATTGGATTTGGTCCTTAAACATCCCTAATAAAATAAAATTCTTCCTTTGGCTTTGCTCATACAATAGGTTACCCACCAATGTGTACCTGTATCACATTGGCGTTTCCTCTAACCCTACATGCATGGTCTACACCACCACTGATGAAACTATCCACCATATCTTCATAGAATGACACATAGCCAAAAAGTTTTGGATGGATATAGGACTCAATACCCATGCACTGCCCTACCATGAGCACCACTGGCTTCAACTTCTGCAGGATACTAACCCTCCCCTCCACAATTATCCTTTAGATTGGGCTGATTTTCTCCCCTTTGCTCTATGGCAAATCTGGTTAAATCGAAACCACAATTTTTTCAACAACACAACTACCTTTCTGGATGCACGAGGGGCCTTCACTAGATCAATGTAATACAAGTTCTACACAGGACCTTCTAATAGCCCACCCCCAAGAACACCATTCACATCAAGTGGTATCCACCAACCACGGGCTTCAATAAATTAAACACGGATGGATCCTACATGGAGAAAGAGTGTATGGGAGGCCTAAGGGGATCGTAAGGAACTCGACTGGTGAATGGATCCTTGGTTTTCATATAAAAATTGCTGCAATAACTCATACCCATGCAGAACTGTTGGCTTTAGAGTATGAGCTCCAACTAGCAACTCATCATAGCTTGTTCCCCATTGAAGTGGAAACTGATTCAGTTGAAGCCATAGAATTATTATAGCAAAACTACATAACTTATCAACCAACTCTTGATTCATGCAGGTGCCAGTTGAGGAGGTTGGGGAGTCCAGTGGTCCGACACAGTTTCCGTGAAGGAAACAAGGCAGCACATCTTTTGGCAAAACAAGGTTCCAGGCAAGCCATGTGTAACAACTTGTTAGTTATGGAATCCCCTCTAGTTTCTATTTTAACAACGATCCAGGCAGATAAAGGAGATGTAAGCATGTGATTTTTGCTTCACGGGAATTACTCCAAAAGAAAAAGAAAATCAAAAATATATGCGTAAGTATTTTGAGTGATTTTTATTTTGATGTTAAAATTGTGTATTAATTACTATAGGTGATAACCAATATGTGTGTAATTGTATTTTTATTTTTTTGAAATTTATTTGGGAGTTTTAGTTTGATTTTTGTTAATTGAAGAAAAGAAAATCAGATTGGGCCCCAAAATGAGGCCCAAAATCAAAACAAAGATCCAATCCAAACCAGGCCTGCCCAGGCACGACCCTAAAACGAGGCCGTATGGGGCATATGATCTGAGCCGTCCATCCAGGCCAATCCAACGGCCCAGGACCCCTTTCAGCAACCCGTGTCCAAAACCCGACCCAGTAACCGATTTGAACCGACCCCCAACCAAGGCCAAACGGTGTCGTTCTGTATTAAGTGAAAGATCCTGGCCATCAATCTCGATTCATCCAACGGCCAGGATCTAATTGCCCATTACATATATAAGCCTAACCTATTACCCAGCCCCCCTATCCGAATACCCCCCTTCCATCGTCCCCAAACACGAACCCAGACCTCCCACTCCAAACCCTAGCCGCCCCTGTGCACCTTCACCATAAATCCGGCGGCATGGACGCCGGTGACCACCCCCTTAACATCCCTGATGCACCTCAACCCCCTGAATCCGAATCCACCAACCATGTACCTCGAATCACACTCCCTCATCTCGAATCTTGATTTGAAGATTCGAGACCAAACCTCGATCTACACCAACCTACCCCAAATTCACACTAGACAACCCCTGACCTCCCCCATGATCAAACCATGCTTGGTTTGGTCCGAATCTAACCAGGGAAACCCAAATCCCTCTAGGAACCCTAGGAGTCCTCATGTCCGATCTATGCCAGATGAACCAGATGATTAGGGTCTAATGGACCTTAGTCGAAGTGTTTTCGTTAGAGAACACTTCGATTAAAGTCCATTCAACCCCAAGAAAGGTCGATTTCAAATCCGATCTGGGGTTTTCTGATTTTTCAAGGTTTTAAGGTAATTTTTGTTTTCTTTATCAGTTTATTTTGTCTGTTGTAATTAAATGTTTGTTCATATATCCAAAAGTTTTGTTTAATTTATGCTATTGAATTTTTATTGACTGTTGTTGTCCACCTTGCCCGGACCTCTGTAGTGGCCAAGTTCTTTCCATTTACTGATCATGTGTATATGTGAGCTGTACAATTGATTGAACTTAAATTTGATTGATTAATTAATTCCCCAATACAACTTTTGCTTAGTCAGTACAATTTGAATCGCATGATAATACTGTTGGATTTCTGATCATTGGCTATTGGTTGTATATGTTATAACTAGTATAGTCGATTCGATTCATGTCGTCGATCAGTTTCAACTGTTTGAATAAGAACAATTTGATTTGTTTCCTGCTGAAACTTTGTTTGAGTCAAATTAGAAACTGAGTGTTGTCTGTGTTTGTTTGGTGTGAATCAGAAACATTTATAAGTTTAGTTTGTGATTTCAGTTCAGCTTGAATTTTGAGTTGATAGCATGTGCACCATAATGCTTTAATAATTAGAACAAATGGGACAGCATGGGCTGTCAGGCCATGAACAGCCTGCCCAAACCTTTGTTTAGTTTAATAAGTGGATTAAAAGGGGTTGTCAGGGAATATCATGAGAGGGTTCTACTTTTAAAAAATGAGTGGAAAAACAGCAGAAAAGGGAGGGGGGATTCTGAGTTGTCCAACAGACTGTAAAGTGCTGATTGTTAGGCTATAAAAGAGGCAGACCTTCCATTAGAAAAAAAAAGAATTTTGAGTCTGGAGAAAGGTTTTTCTTAGAAAAACTGAAAGAAAAACAGGAAGAAATTTTCAGAACACTGTAACTAAATACTGTCCAAAGCTGCATAAGAAATTAAGTTGGTTAAGCTGTCTTGGACAAGTCAGTTGTTCTAACTGGGGTTGTTACCATTTCATTAGGAGATTCTGTTTGTTTTCTGCTGGGATTACTACTATTCTGAGTTTCTATAGGTTGTGGATTTGAGTCTTGATCTCACTGATTATCGAAGCTTTGTTGGTTGTTTGCTGAGCTTTTGTGTTTATTGAATTTCTGTTGCTATTGCATCAAATATTCTGGTTTTCTCGACTGCCTCACTACTCTGTTTCTGGGATTGATTGTCTGGTGCTCAACCACTGTGGGTTTCGTCGTTTGAAACTGTTGTTGGTTGTCTTTGGACTATTGGCGACATTGTTGTTGATTGTTGTGGCTGTGTTGTTGCTATTTGGTTGCCTGCTGCTGATACTTTTTCTCTTCCTCTTCTTATTGTCCTAACATCGAGGTACACATTCTAAATTCCCTGATGTAATGATGAGTATGAAGCTGAATAAGGGCATAAAAAGTGTTGTAGTTTAAACATTAACATGGTTACCTTTATTCTGCTGCTTGTAGTTTAGAATATTTGTGTGTTTAACATGTAAAGTTTGGCTTTCAAACTATGTAATAAAACAGTTTTCAGTCCATAAGGAATTTAGTCTGGTAATCTATTGTTGTATATAAATCAGGAAGAAGCTAGCTGGATAGTAACGATACTCGGCCAACAATGATTTTACATAGGGTCTGTTGAATTGAAAATGCATTAATCGCATTAGCTTCACCTTAACTCGTCAGTTGGTAATGCATAATTCGAATGCACTGGGCAATCTGGGTTAAAGCAAAAGGAAAAAATCGTGTAGTCAAACATGTAGTAATATCACATTAATTTAGATAGGTTCGTTTCAGTTGCTTCGTTTTCAAGTATCAAGCATGTAAGGAATAATTAACTGAACCTCGTACGTATGCCCGTCAATGAATAAGGCCGAATATGTCTAATCTCTTCGCCTAAAATAATCTGCTTCGATATCATTGTACGTTAATCTCATGTTTCAAATTTTCTTGAATAATAGAATAGAGAACAAAAGCAATATCTCTTTGTACAAACTCCGTTGCAATTTTTCATTTGTATCAACCGTAAACTAATAACTAATAAGCTACGTTTTTTAGCATGTAATTAATTAAGGTTTTTTTTTATTTTAGAGAAGAATTTAATAGAAAATGTAGTCGCTGTAGGTTTATCTTTTAAAAAAAAATAAAAATAAAAAATAATAAATAAGATGAGCCTCGCCGAAAAAATATATACAAAAATCACGGGGCCCTCAGTAAATATTTGTTTTAAAATCGCTTAGAGTTCGGGATGGACCGTTTAGCAAAATTCCACGGCTTCCCCGAAATAATGATACGCTAGTCATTTTAAGCGCGTATTTAATAATGTTATCTCCTTAAACTCGGGTGCACATTTATGTGACCCAAATTCCAATCTCAACAGAGTTTAAACGTAGCTTTAACCACGGGTATATTGATTGTAACGTGGTTCGAGGTGTGTTTTCCATGATGTTGCAATTTTTGATAAAAATAACATTAAATGATAAAAGCGGTCAAAAGTTAAAATTTGCACATAAGTTCACATATGTATAAAATCAGATAATCAAGCCGAATATAACAGTTGAGCGACCGTGCTAGAACCACGGAACTCGGGAATGCCTAACACCTTCTCTCGGGTTAACAGAATTCCTTATCCGGATTTCTGGTACGCAGACTGTATTATGGAGTTATTCTTTTCCTCGATTCGGGATTAAAATTGGTGACTTGGGACACCCTAAATCTCCCAAGTGGCGACTCTGAAATAAATAAACAAATCCCGTCTCGATTGTCCTTTAATTGGAAAAACTCCCTTGTACCCTCTCGGGTGCGGAAAAAGGAGATGTGACAGGAGGCATAACCACTACTAGAATAGTATTAATGTCTGTTTGTAATAAGTTGGCAAGCCTTGGTAATCTTAGTACAACCACTATCCATGATAGTGATTATGTAACCGATAACTTTCCTGTAACTCTTTAGTATGCAATAAAATGTTTTCTCCCTTTAACCAAAAAAAAAAAAACTAATTATCCCGTAAAGTGCATGAATTTGATAATTAGTCTTAGAATTATAATCTATATCTTTTCTTTTTAAATTTGAATGAATTAATGCCCATAAACTAGATTTAAAGCATTTCTGTAAATTAAAAAAGAGCAAGTTTTCGATTAATTTTCTTTAATGTATTGTAGGAAATAATTTCTAAAATAAATATAAGTTTCAGTTTCAAAAATTAATAAATAAATTGTCCAAATATCTAGTCATTGTTGTATACTAGTTAAAATAGAGAAGCACTCCCTATCAATGATTTTTCCATACCCGGAGCTCGAACCTGAGATCTGAAAGGAAAAACAACCACATCCATTGTCACCACATCTTTTGGTGGTGCATACACAACTAAATTGGACAAGGGAGAGAAAAAAAATTAAGTTAAGAAGTCTCGTTAAAAAAGATTGATACAAAACAATAGACAAAATACAAACTCACATTTTGGGAAATGGCATAATTAAGTAATTAATTGGTATTTATGACATAATAAAATACAGAAAAAAATATTTTAAGAAGAAAGTGGGGGATGGAAAAAATATGAGCAAAATATACCAACTTAATTTTGGTGCCTCTTCTCTTTCTCTTGCTGTCTAAGCATACGCACGTGTATAAGTATAAGATTTAGAAGAATTATATAAATATTTTATTACAAATTATTGAGTTACGAAGAAAGAGGTACAATATCACTAAAAATCTAAGCTTTTAATATAAAGAAACACTTGCATATAAAAATTTATGAATACCAAAATAACTATTATTTGTAAACCTACTAATAGATACAATCTGTAAAAAAAACATTATAGGCACACTTACGAAATCAAGTTTCAAGAATAGTTAAAAGTATAAATTATTAATCAAACTTTTAAAGAAATACTTACGAGTTAATTTTATGAATAGTGAATAGATTATATGAAAGAAAGTTGAGGGACAAAAATATCCTTATGTGATTAAAATTTTAAAATATAATGATAAAAGGTCGTTGTAGATAACTAACATTATACGGAATCAATTTATGTTGAACTTTTCTACAAGCAACTTTTTTGATTTTTTTCGAGTCTTTTTTTTTTTTGATATATTGCGTCCTTATTACAACAACAACAACAACAACAACAACAAAAACCCAGTAACATCTTACTAGTGGGGTTTGGGGAGGGTAAAGTGTACGCAGACCTTACCTTTATCCCAGAGGGGATAGAGGGGTTATTTTCGGGAGATCCTCGGCTCAGAGACATATTGCGTCCTTGATAGAGAACACTAAAACCAACCAAATTAAACTTTAAGACTAGAAATTACTAAATAAGAGTTATAAAAATGTAGATACTCGATCGAAGAACATGCGCGAGAGTGCTCTCCCATTCAAATTTTATAAATAATATTATATTTATATCACGTAATATGAATAAGGAAAGAATTTATATAACGTAAAAGACTATGGGAAAAACATAAAATGATGAAACAATAGCTGAAGCCATTGAACAACAGAGAATATCCGAGGATCGATAAAACCATAGAGGAAATAAGGAATTACCTGACTGAAGTGCAAAAGAATATGGATGTCCCTATTGTCCAAAACTCTCTAATAGAGGAGAAGAAGCAGTTGAGGAAACAACTTGAAAAATGGGGCACAATTCAAGAGAGCATCTATAAACAAAATCTAGAGTACAATGGTTAAAGTTAGGGGACTCTAACTCTGCCTACTTCTTTGCAAGTATAAAGAATAGATGTGGCCAAAACTACATCAAGAATCTCACTTCTGCTCAAGGTATTCTCCCACCCACAGATCAAGAAATTGAGAAGGAAATTATTGATTTTTACAAGAGTTTGTTGGGCACAACTGCGGATAAGTTACCTGCTATCGATCCCAGAATCATGCAAGAAGGGGCTACATTAATAAGAGACCAACAGACAGGGGCGGATCTAGCATGTCATATACGGGTTCCCGTAAACCCAGTAACTTTTGTTCAAATAGTAGAATTCATTAAATATCTGCAAATATTTAAACGTGAACCCAGTTACTATTGAAAATTTACTCGAAGTCGTTGCAAGTGTTGAAATTGTCAAAAGTCCCACATCGGTGGGTGACAATTTTGAATGGAAATTTTTCCATATAAAAGGAGACTTAATGTTTAGGATTAAGACACACCTCTCATTTGCCTTCTCATCTTCTTAAGACATTTATATCTTCTCTCTTTAGTATTATTTCACTTGTATTTTCGAGTGGAATAAAATATTGGTTGTGTCCGAGGAAGTAGACAAAATTGGCCGAGCCTCGTAAATTTTGGTATTCCTTTTATTGTTGTATTATTGTCTTATTTATTATTTAGTGGCTGCCATAATTTTTGGTATAGTAGTTGTGACTCATTCACACTATATACATTTGGCTTCCGCAACAATTGGTATCAGAGCCAAGATACTGTCTAAGTATGCTCTATAGTTGTAGCATAGTCTCATCTTCCACATCAGAAAAGATTTATCTTGGTAACTGAGTCAAGGTTCTGTCTGAGTATGCTCTGTGATTGCAGCTTAATCTGATCTTCCACAACAGAAAGAAAATAATCTTGATTTGTGTTGTCGGCTATTAAATAATATTTGTGTCAAAGATGGAAGACAATAAACAAGAAGAATCTACATCAAGTGTCAACAATACGTCATCATTGGCATCTTCGCTTATGACAAAAATTGTGTCAAATGCAAAATTTACGGTAGAAATTTTTGACGGGATAGGACATTTTGGGATGTGGCAAGGCGAGGTTCTAGATGACCCCTTTCAACAAGGGCTAGATCTTGCCATTGAAGAAAAAAGACCAGATGTTATTGGAGAAGAGATTGGAGAATTATCAACCGTGTTACTTGCGGTACCATTCGATCCTACTTGCTAGAGAGCAGAAATATCCATACACAAAGGAACTTTTGCAAGTAAATTATGGAAAACACTGGAGGATAAATTTTTGAAGAAAAATAGTCAAAATAAATTGTACATGAAGAAGAGACTGTTTCGCTTCACCTATGTTTCTGGTACCACGATGAATGAACATATCATCAGTTTCAATAAGTTGGTCACAAATTTGCAAAATATGGATGCAACTTTTGATGATGGTGACTTGGCCTTGATGTTGTTGGGGTCACTTCCAGATGAGTACGAGCACCTTGAAACTATTCTATTCCATGGAAATGACGAAATTTCTCTCATAGAAGTTTGTTCGGCTTTGTACAACTATGAAC
This sequence comes from Nicotiana tabacum, assembly GCF_000715075.1. NCBI lineage: Eukaryota > Viridiplantae > Streptophyta > Magnoliopsida > Solanales > Solanaceae > Nicotiana > Nicotiana tabacum. The sequence continues at coordinate 211,926,904 of NC_134082.1, read as the reverse complement.
AAAGAAAGGGAGAAAAATAGAAGGGTGTAGAAGGAGGAGCACTGGTTGTGAGGGGTCGTCCTCAAAATCAAACAAGAACAAGGAAGGGAAGATCCAAGTCAAGATCTAGACCCAACAAAGATGAATGTGTCATTTGTCGAGAAAAGGGGCACTGGAAGAAAGACTGTCCGAAGTTGAAGAATAAGGCCAATCATAACAATGGAAAGACCATTATGGATTCAAATGTAGCTGATTGTGATGATTCATACTTCTCATTAGTTACAACAGAGTCATCAACAACATCAGACATATGGTTGATGGATTCGGCTTGTAGCTATCATATGTATCCCAACAGGGACTGGTTCGTGGATTTTCAAGAAAGAAAATATGGAGTCATCCACACAACGGATAACAACCCTCTTACCTCATATGGGATTGGTTCAATACGATTAAGGAACCATGATGAAATGATCAGAACATTAATAGATGTTCGATATGTACCCGATTTGAAGAAGAATCTCATCTTTGTGGGAGCCCTAGAATCAAGAGGGTTCAAAATCATTGAAGAAAATGGAGTGATGAGAATATGCTTTGGTGCACTAGTGGAAATGAAGGCCAATCAGAATAATAATAATATGTATCACTATCGTGGTAGTACAATTATTGGGACTGCGACAGTGACATCTAGTGACGACAAAGAGGCAGAAGCAGTCAGGCTATGGCACATGCGCTTGGGGCATGCTGGAGTAAAATCCTTGAAAACTCTATCAGATCAAGGATTGTTAAAAGGAGTAAAGACTTGCAACTTGGAGTTTTGTGAGCATTGTGTCAAAGGGAAATAGACAAGGGTTAAATTTGGTACAACGATCCATAATACTAAAGGCATTTTGGATTATGTACACTCTCATGTTTGGGGTCCTTCCAAAACACTTTCATTGGGTGAGAAGCACTATTTTGTAACCTTTGTTGATGATTTTTCACGAAGAGCGTGGGTGTATACAGTGAAGAGGAAAAATGAAGTGTTGGAAATTTTTCTCAAATGAAAAACAATGGTGGAGAATCAAACAGGCAGGAGGATCAAGTGTATTCGCACAGACAATGGAGGTGAATAAAAAAAATGATCATTTCAATAAGGTCTGTGAAAATGATGGCATCGTCTGACACTTCATTGTCAAACATACACCACAACAGAATGGAGTGACAGAACATATAAATCGGACCTTACTGGAGAAGGTACGGTACATGTTGTCCAATGCTGGCTTGGGCAAAGAATTTTGGGCTGAGGCAATTACATATACATATCACCTCATTAATTGTCTACCATCTACTGCTATTGATGGAAAGACACCATTTGAAAAATGGTATGGAAAGCATGTTGTAGATTATGACTCCTTCCACGTGTTTGGCTCAACTGCATATTATCATGTGACAGAGTCAAAATTGGATCCAAAGGCAAAAAAAGCTATTTTTATGGGGATTACTTCTTAAGTCAAAGGATACCGCTTATGGTATCCTATGACAAAGAAAGTAATATTCAGCAGAGATGTTACCTTTGATGAATCTGCTATGGTAAATAAGGTAACAGAAGATACCAAACAAAATGAGGGTGCTTCTAAGCAGGTGGAGTTTGAGGTAAAATTTATTTTTCCTACACAAGAAGCAGAGGAGGAAACAAATGAAGATTATCCTCTAGAAGAAGAGCCTGTGCAGAGGGAGATTCCAAGTCAGGAACCTCAACAACAACTTTGAATCAATAGCAACTATCAGGCCAAAAAGGACAATAACAAAACCTGTTTGTCTTATAAAGACGGTTGCTTGCGCCACCTCAATTGTAGCTGATGATGTTCCTACCACTTATAAAGATGCAGTCCAAGTTCAGAAGAAGATAAGTGGAGAGGATTGCCATGAATGATGAAATACAGTCCCTTCATCAGAATCATACATAGAGATTGGCCAATCTCCCGAAGGTAAAGAAAGCAATTAGGTGCAAATGGGTATTTGCAAAGAAAGAAGGATTTTCTAACCAAGAAGTTATTCGCTACAAAACAAGATTGGTGGCCAAAGGATATGCTCAAAAGGAGGGAATTTATTATAATGAAGTATTTTCTCTAGTTGTAAAACATTCCTCCATTAGAATTATGTTGGTTTTGGTAGCACAGTTGGATTTGGAACTAGTTCAGATGGATGTAAAAACTGTGTTTTTACATGGAATCTTGGAGGAGGAAATCTACATGACACAGCCAGAAGGATTCAAAGTTGCTGGAAAGGAAAATATGGTGTGCAAACTTGAAAAATCATTATACGGATTGAAACAATTTTCTAGACAATGGTACAAACGATTTGACAAGTTTATGTTGCGGCAAGGGTAGAAGAAAAGCAAGTACGATCATTGTGTGTATTTACGCAAGCTTAAAGATGGTTCCTTTATATATCTTCTCCTATATGCTGATGATATATTGATAGCTTCCAAGAATTCATAAGAAATTGATAAGTTGAAGATTCAACTGAAGAAGGAGTTCGAGATGAAGGATCTGGGTGAGGCAAAAAAAATTCTTGGCATGGAGATAATAAGAGATAGACGTTCAAAGAAACTCTGTTTATCTCAGAAAGAATATTTGAAAAGAGTACTACAACGTTTTGGCATATATGAAAAGACTAAGCCAGTTAGTACTCCACTTACTCCTCATTTTAAGCTAAGTACTACTATGTCGCCAAAAGATGAAGCTGAACGAGAGTATATGTCAAAGGTACCATATGCAAATGTTGTTGGTAGCTTGATGTATGCAATGGTCTATACGAGACCTGAGATTTCACAAGCTGTTGGAGTTTTTAGCAGATATATGCATAATCCAGGAAATGAGCATTGACAAGATGTGAAGTAGATTCTACTGTATATTCATAATACCGTAGATGTTGGGTTAGTTTTTGAGGAGGAATGCAATCAGTCTGTAGTTGGATATTGTGACTCAGATTTTGCGGGTGACCTGGACAAATGAAGATCAACTACTGGTTATGTGTTTACTTTTGCAAGACACCAGTTAGTTGGAAGTTTACTTTACAGTCAAAAATTGCTTTGTCTACAGCGGAGGCAGAGTACATGCCTATTACAGAGGATGTGAATGAGGCAATTTGGCTTCAGGGGTTTCTAAAGGAGCTTGGTATTGGACAAAAAAGTATCACAATTTTTTGTGATAGTCAAAGTGCTATTCAATTAGCGAAGAACCAAGTTTATCATGCAAGGACGAAGCACATTGATGTTCGGTATCATTTCATACGAGAAATCATAGAAGAAGGTGGAGTCACGGTGAAGAAAATTCATACTACGGAGAACCCTGCTGATATGCTGACAAAAGTGGTGACTATAGTCAAGTTTCAACATTGTTGAGCACTAAAGATTGAAGATGAAGACACAACCAAAATTTGTTATTGAGAGAAAATTGAAGATATGAAATTTTGCCAAGGTGGAGATTTGTTAAAATTGTCAAAAGTCCCACATCAGTGGGTGGCAATTTTGGATGAGAATTTTTCCCTATAAAAGGAGTCCCAATGTGTAGGATTAAGACATACCTCTCATTTGCCTTCTCATCTTCTCAAGGCATTTGTATCTTCTCGCTTTAATATTATTTCACTTGTATTTTGGAGTGAAATAAAATATTGGTTGTGTCCGAGGAAATAGGCAAAATTGGCCGAACCTCGTAAATTCTGGTGTTCCTTTTATTGTTGTATTATTGTTTTATTTATTATTTAGTGACTGCCATAATTTTTGGTATAGTAGTTGTGACTCATTCACACTATATACATTTGGTTTCCACAACAACAGAAACCCATAAACATTAAATCTTGGATCCGCCTTTGCCAACAGATGCAACCAAACCAATAATAAGTGAAGAGGTTTATATAACTCTAAAGAGTACTGATGATATAAAAGCTCTTGGTATTGATGGACTTAATGCATATATTTTTAAGAAAGCATGGCCATTGGACCAGAAGTGACTGAGACAGTGTAACAGTTCTTTACCACAAAGGAGATGTGGAATCCAATTAACGTTACTTCAGTAACACTATCACCAAAAGTCAAAAATCCCATAGCAATTAAAGAATATATACCCATTATCTTGTTCGCATTGCCTTGAATAAAATCATATCCAAGATCTTAACAATGAGGCTTCATAAAGTCATGGATGATCTTGTTGATAATTGTCAATCTGCGTTTGTTTCAGGGAGAGTAATCACAAACAATATCATAATAGGGCATAAACTAGTAAAGGGCTATGGCAGGAAGGGGCTTTCACCTAGATGTATGATGAAAATGGATATACAAAAAGCCTACGATTCCTTGGAATGGGCATTCATTTAACAGATCCTGATGGATATGGCATTTCCTGAAGAATTTATTAAATAGATATGTAATGCATCAAGACAATATTTTATTCTACCATGATTAATGGGAACATGGTCAACCTTTTGATACAAGGAAAGGTATAAGACAAGGAGATCTCCTGTCACCATTCATGTTTGTATTATGAATGGATTATTTGACTAGAGTCTTCAGATCTTTACAGCAAATCCCTGATTTCAACTACCATCCGAAATGTGAAAAAATGAGAATAGTGCAACTTGAAATTGTATATGACATTCATTTATTTTGCAGGGAGACATTATCTAAATCCAGTTGCTCTATACATATTTCAATAACTTCTCTCTAGCATCTGGCCTTAGAATCAATGCAAGCAAAAGCTCAATATTCTTTGGAGGAGTAACCATGGAACAACAACAAGAAACTATTAATAATCTAGGCTTCTCCAAAGGAGAACTACCAGTGAAATATCTAGGGGTCCCCTTATGCACTAAAAGGTTAAACACTATGCAGATTGCAATGCGAACCTTTGATAGAGAGAATGCTAGGCAGAGTGACATCCTGGATAGCAAAATTCTTATCTTATGCAGGAAGGTTACAACTGATAAAAAGTATTTTGGTGGCTATACAGGTCTACTGGTCCCAAATCTTCATTTTGGCTAAGAAAGTGATCAATTTAATGGAAGCAATCTGTAAAAAATATCTATGGACATGAGGGGTGGAACAGTCAAAAAAAGCTTTATTGCTTGGGATACAATATGTATGCCAAAAGTTGCAAGTGGGCTGAATGTAACCAACATAGCAGTATGGAACAAAGCTGCAATTTACAAGCATTTGTGGTGCTTATGCAAGAAGGACAGACTATGGATCAAGTGGATTCACTCATACTACATCAATGATAGATCTGCACGAGGTCTAGAGCTCAAACAAGCATCATGGATGATTAGAAATTTTTTGAAGGCTAAGGAGCAGGGGCAACCCGATGAATTTTGTGGCCTAAAACCAAACTTTACGAGAGGCCTTAATTTTTTTAAAATTGATTTGATGTCTATTTTTTTGATACATAATTATTTAATTTTCTTAGTATTTCTCAATTGACAACATAGGGAATCCACCTAACCTTTCTTGTGACAGTGTTGTTCTTAGATAAGATTTTATCAATTTTAAGTTTGAAAACTTTTTTCCGCTGAAGCAACGGTAACTTGAGTTATGAACATTATTCCATAAGCAATTTAGGCATTTGTAAAAGCATTAATTCTTTTTATTTGATTAAGTGTATCAATTAAACTATTATTTTCTAATTATACTATTTTTCTTAATATTTTTAATTCAGAAAATAAATCTAAACCATCAATATCAAATTGATTATTATGCTTTAAGGAACAATAAAGATTAAAGCAATATTTTTTCAAATTTCCAACATCTAGTGATCTTAGTTTTTAATGCCAAATAGAAAACCAAAAATATTTTCATATGCTTCGAATTGTTCAAATCTATTTTGACGTGAAAAAATAGCCTTGTCTATTATGTATAAAAGTAATCAACTCTAAAGGACTCTTCGAAAGATTTTGAAATTTCATTATCAACATTCGCATCAAATTGTTACCTCCTATATATCACACGTTTCTTACAAAATTCGGGTTCGATATTCATTTCAAGTGCAATTTCCTTGGTAGAAATTATAGCAGTTGCAAATCCTTCTTCTCTATATTTATTAGAAAGAAATAAAAAATTTCACTTTACAGAACCCTTTTTTAAACTTATAAATACTTTATTAGGTGTGACAAAAAATGGGCCCCCACAAATATTGTGCCTAAAGCGATTACTTTACTTGCTTTATGGAATGACCGCCCATGCTAACGAGTACATGGAGCAGACGGGATATACATTGAATGATGTTCTGGAGATGCAAAGTTTCTCCATTAAAAACACTTATCAGAGGATGGCTTCCAAAGGTCCCATGTAGGAGAATGGTGTGTAATAACTTAGGGTGTTCAAAATGGACATTTTTATTGACAATAGCAAATCACGGAAGGCTATATACAAATGACAGATTGATGAAATGGGGAATAATTCCTAACCAAATTAGCTTTAGAGATGAGATGTAGGTTGTATAGTTGGAATGTTGGATGGGGCGGGAAAGATGTCAGTTGTATAGGAAGTTATGGGAAAAATTTATTTTGTGTCTCATACAACTGACACTAGTTGTATGAGGTAACTTTTCTATCTCAAAGTTTTGTGGACCCAGATTTCTGTGGACTCAGAAGTGTAAGATTGGGGTCCGCAAATTTGTGAGACAAAAAGGAGCCTCATATAACTAGTGTAAGTTGTATGAGACACAAAATAAAACTGGGGCATTTGCATCTATACCCGTTTTTGTATCATATTTCAACTTGTGCCTGCTTTGCAAAAAGAATTGAAAGCGTACCCGCTTTTTCGCATAACTTCAGCACACGGGGCTGAAGTAGCAAAGGCAATCACGCAAAATTTCAGCATTCTAGTAGCCGGGCCTGAAGTTCAGCTCTAGAGCTGAAGTTTTTGTGTTGTAACTGGGAAACTTCAACTGTAGAGCTGAAATTTTGTGTTGTAACTGGGAAACTTCAGCTCTAGAGCTGAAGTTTAATATTTCTAAGCTAGCTTCAAATTGATATTTCGTTAGATAGTGACTATTAGAATCTGTCTCATGAGTCTTATTCTGACCATTAGAATATGCCTCATGAATCTTATTCTCCAAATTACGAGCATCTCTGCTTCACTTATGTTGTGCAAGATCAAGAAAACAAGGAGTCAACATAGTTTCATATTCAGACAATTTAGCATAACCAGAGAAGTAATTAATATCAATAATAAGATATCGATTTCCAACTCTATTATCTCTTATCATATCATAGTTAAAAAGATGCAGTTTCATAGCATTTCTCAGTTGATTAGAAACTTCATTTATGAACCCCATAGGAGGCATCTCAGCGTTTCCATCATTTTTGCAAGACTCTCATCACTTTGTTCTTGATCAAGCAAAATAAGATATCATAGAAAACGGTATTAAGCTCTGAGTTTTCCATTTTTTCATCTAGTTCCCCTTTAGTATTCATGCATTTAAAGAACTGCATTTTCTCTTCACTTTGTTGATACTACTATTCCATTGTTATTTATAAATATTAAAACACAACCTTGCTTTCTTCTGGTGAGGTACTGAAGGGGAGGAGAAAGAGAGCTGAAGTTGTTTAAAAAGTGGGTACAAATTAAAAGTTTTTATAAAAATGAGTATAGGTTAAATGGGGGCGACCAAATAGGGCGCCCCGTGCAATTTTTGCAATAAAACTTCTCGAAGTTATGGATGTCCAACTTCAATTTTTTTTCGATTTGTGTTACTGTAAATACTTTTACTTGGCAATAAAATAATTTAATCCCTCCACCTCCCCCCCCCCCCCAAAAAAAAAAAACAAATTCTAAATACAACAAATTTCTTACAAAGTAGTTAAAATAAGAAAAAACTTAATAAATAAAATTTAGTAGATTTTGAAGTCCTAAATATTACGGAATACATTAAATTACTAATTTATCTAGTGTGAACTCTATGTTTAAAGGGTAAAAAAAGCGAACGATATTTCATTAAGACCATTCGTGCTTTTAATATAGTATATATGTATAGATATTGATAAATATAGATAGATGGATAGACTGGTGTGGAATGTGTTAATATTTAAATTTTCAGTTAATTTTGGTAATATTATTTCAAATATTGCAATAATTGATCAACATTATAGATCAAATGAATATTCATTATATTAGCTTATTTTTGATGTCGTAGCGAACTAATCTAGGCAAATAAATACATTATTTTCTTAAACTAAGTTTTCGAGATTAAAATTAAGTCATGTTATGGAGGTTCCCAATAAAACCTCACTTTTTTAATGAAATGAAATTAGATTCCACTTCTCCGTAATTCAAAATTTCATCACCCCGCATCAAGATTGAAAACTTCATTTTTTATGTTTTTTGTTGATGTTTTTCCACTCATTATAAAATAAAGCATAATAAAAAAGATATAATAAAAATATAATGTCGAACAAAGTAGCAAAGTAATCTATATCTATATCTATATTATATTAAAAGGATAGTAGTATGCATTGTGGTTAAGCCAAGTGGCAAGCTAAAATAAAGCCACTTGGCAATTTTAGAACAACATTAATAATTAGAAATTATATATAGAAACATAATTAATGGAAGTAGTTTAATAAATCTTATACATAATCTAAATAGATCTTAGACAAATCTAATCTATATATCTATAATTAAATTTATATGTATATTTGTATCTATATTTATATGTATATTTGTATCTATATCTATATCTATATATTGATCCACTCATAGATTTTCTTCTATATTAGCTAGAAATATGGAGGTGAAAAATTAATTAAAAACTGTAATAAAAAAATAAAAATATATAAAGATGTAAATTGAGATAATCTATGACTATTATACTTTGGAGTAAGTTAAAATATAAAATAAAACTAAAATTTACTTAAGATATTTAAAGATTTATTGAGTTTAAAATTTAAATAAATTCAAGCAGCAAAATAAGATCTTACATAAAGTATATAAATTATTTATAAGGTAAGAGAAAAATTAAATCATCAGCAAAAGATATTTTAATAGCAAGAATAATAAATTCATATTAATATTGATAAATCGTGCAAATGAATATTTTATACGTAAATATTACTACAATATTTAGATATAATGTGTTCAAATAATTAAGAAAATATTTTTTATGATTAATATTTGAATTGAGTTCAATTAGTTTAAGTTTGAAAGCATAACATATTTTTTAAAAATATGGTTCAATTAAGAAAATAGAATGATACAAATTATCTGAATTTGAGATGAGAAAGTTTTTTAATTTATATCTATATTATATTAGAACGAGTGTGGTAAAAATAGATACTAAATTCAAACATGATAATAAAAATTCACATGACAATGTAATAATATTCGGTATTGAATAATATAAAATGAAAAATAAAGAATAAATAGAAAAAAAAATAAAAATTCAGATTTTTTATCATAGGAAAAAGGGTAAAACTTATTTAAATTCGAGATGAGAAAGCTTTTATATTATGATAAGAAAAGTCATAATATAAGTCCACATAACTCAAGTCTAATAGTAAAATCAATAACTAAAAATATTGAACATTAAAAATAAATTAGAGATAATGTAAGGACATTTATAAACCACAAGTTTATAAAATAAAATAAAGTAAATATACAATACTTAAAAATATTATTAAATTTTAAATAATTTAAAATTTTCAAGCAATATTTTTAAAACAAAATAAATATTTATTTTATAATTAAAATATTATATATTTATCTTATATTATTAAATAAAAGTAGTTGATAAAGATATTAAATAAAGTTACAAGTTAATACATAGTGATACAACAACAACAACAACAACGACCCAGTATAATCCCACAAGTGGGGTCTGGGGAGGGTAATATGTACGCAGACCTTACCCCTACCCCGAAGGGTAGGGAGGCTGTTTCCAGGAGACCCTCGGCTCAAAAAACAATAGGAGATGATATATTAGTACCATAAAAATGCGTAATAAAAATAACAACAATATATAAGAGATATGAAATATGAAATATAGGATATTAAATACGAAAATACGAAAATACGAAATAGATGGCTGGTATAGTACAACTAGAAGGTAAAGCCCTGCCTCAATAGACGACCAATGACATTCCTAGTCTAACTCCTAACTGGATAGTCTCCCTCTATTGTATTGTAGAAATATTCACACTCTCCCCTAACCTACAACCCTAATGCCCGACCTCCATAAATCCCTATCAAGGGCCATGTCCTCAGTAATCCTAAGTCGTGCCATGTCATGTCTGATCACCTCTCCCCAATACTTCTTAGGTCTCCCTCTACCTCTCTGCGTGCCCACTATAGCCAGTCGCTCACACCTCCTCACCGGTGCATCAGTGCTCTTCCTCTGAATGTGCCCGAACCATCTGAGTCTCACTTCCCGCATCTTGTCCTCCATGGGGGCCACACCCACCTTCTCTCGAATATCTTCATTCCTAATCTTATCCATCCTTGTATGCCCGCAATAAGAATATATATTAGATTAAAAAAATAGCAAAATTACGTTAAATTATTAGAAATGAAAAGAAAAGACTATTTGAATTTGAGATTAGAATGTTCTTAACAATATGATGCAAATTTTCAAATTATGGATAATACCATGAAATTGAAGTCTTATTTATGAAAAATAAAATAATAATAATAAAAAAAATTTTAAATTACAAAATAAATTTCTAATATAGGTAATTTTACAAAAATTAAATTTGTATATTACAACTAAAAAAGAAAGAAAAATTATTTAAAGAAATTAAATGAGAGTGAAAATATTACTACAACATTTAGATTTAATATGTTTAAACAATTATGAATTTATTTTAATATGATTAATATCTGAATACAGTGCAGTTAGTTTGAGCTTGAACGCATAGCATAATTTTTTGAAAATGCGGTCCAGTTTAAAAAATTAAATGATAAGAATTATTTGAATTTAAGATGAGATTTTTTTGTTTTTGAAAATATTACGTAAATAAATAAAATCACATTAAAAATATTATTACAATATTTAGAAATAATGTGTTAAAAAAATTAAGAATTTTTTTATATGATTAAATAAAATTTTAAAAATATAAAATAAATTTCTAATATTGGTAATCTTACTAATGAAAATTAAAAATTGAATTGTATCTTATAGCTAAAAAGAAATAAAATGTAACTGCATCTAATACAAAATTAATTATAAGAGAACTCAATACATTTGGAACATGATAATCAAATAACTTACATATTAATATTTTATACTAATTAAAAGTTACAATTTAAAACAAAACATGACATTATTTTGGTTATAGGTAAAACATTAATATATAACTAATTAAAATTTATTGTAGGGAAGAGAAAGTATATAAAAAAATGGAGGTAGTGAGAGGATACTTATACTTTAAATTAATTTAAAAATAGATAAAATAAAATAATGAAATTATCTTTAAAAATATTACTGATAAATTTAAATGATTAAAATATTATGAATAAGAGGATAAAAACATAAAAATATATCAAATTTCAAGAATAAAACATTTATTTTTATTAAATACTATTAACAGGATAATAAGCAAGACTAATTTAATTATAAGCTAATAAAAAATTATATGATAGTATAATAATATTAAATATTAAATAATACAATAACTACAAGAAAAGAACAAAAAAAAAGAAGAATTTACGTAAAAATAATGTGATGAATAAGTCATATTTGACTTCCAGATAAAAATAAAGCGATAGTAAGAATTTTATTAAAATAATATGATCTAATGTACTCGAACAAGATAGATCACCATATGACATGTTTAGTATTCATTAATATCGATAGCGGAACGAAATGCAAGTACCAAAATCAAGGGGTTAGGTTGCTACAAATATATATTAAAAAGATTGGTTGCTCACTACGAGATTTGAACAATAATTTCATATCCGGCTTCATAATTAAATTCTCATGTTATATAATTTTTATCTGAGAGGTTTATATTTTAAGGTTATTTGTAGATGATTCAAACAACCTACATCGCAATTTGAAATGATTTGTCCGCGCATAGCGCGAGTACTAATACTAGTAAAAAATAATAAGTGAGTAGGCTAGAATTCCTATTAGTTTCAGGGGGATAAAAATACATAAGAAACTGAAATAACTTTAATTTCTTATTTTAAATTTTTATTTACTATAAACAATGGTAAAATTGTAAACTTCTCTGATATAATGCAATTATGTATCTCATTTTTAAATGCGCGCGAATATAACTGGTATAATAGAGTGCGATTAATAAGTCGCATTGCTGGAATGCGTTTTATAAGTCACACTTGTCGAATGCGATTATAAGTCGCGCTAAATCAGACTTATTAGGGCAGATGATTAAATCCAACGTTCCCCATAAAACTTTCTAGGGTTTAGGTATATAAGGGCGCCGACAACGTTCTGTAACTAGATCAGAACCAATTCTTTGAACGAACTTTCTTTCTTTCAAAGCATCTCCAGTGTTCTTAATGGACGAACAGAATGGGATTACTTTAAATGGTGTTAATATTAAGTTGGAGGAAGAAGAAACTAATGACCTAAGAACATCTCCTGACCATCAAAACGACGACGTCGGCGCCTCTCAACCTCATACTGGAGATGGTGCTAGTCCTGGGTATTTTACTGCTTTCTCCTTTCCCCTCTCCCTCTCTTTGTGTGTGTGAGTGTGTGAATATCGCTCGATTCTGTTATTCTGTTACATTTTCCTTTTATCCAAAACCATGCTGAATTTTTTTGCTTGGTATTAGGACTGACCTCTAGTTATGTAGTTACACAGGTGAATTTACCTCTGTTGTTAAATGGGACACGGTTAGTTCCTGAAGCTGGGAACTTTGCGTGCCTTAATCTGAAAAGGGCGGGCAGAGAACAGAGAATATAGTTGGTAAAGTGATGTATTAATTGTTAAGGAAACACAATGAACGGATATGTGGATGGTTAGGATTTGAGTTTGAAGTTAAGTATGATAAATTAGTCATTAGATTTGAATTAGAAACTTAAAATTTCATTTTGCGTATGAAACATATATTTGAGATGGGTTTTGAATTTGATTGACATGATATTTACTACCTATATTTTGCTTAATTTGATTTATTTTCCAATTTCTTTGACTGCTTAATTGTTTTTTGTGTTATTTTCTTTATTGCATTGCATGTATATTTATTTTTCTTCATTTACTCTCTGCTTGGGTACACTTTTCAACTTTGACAACACTGTAATTTACTGTCAGAGAGAGAGTTGTGTATACATCTTTTGGTTTACTTCTGTTCTGATTTGTATTGGATGATATTTTAACTTAGCACCAATCTTTTCTGCATTGTTTTTTTTCTATATGGGGTTGTTCTTGTAGGTGTTACTTAGTTGTTGGTTTGGCCTAACTCATTGTTTTGGCTGGAAGTTATCTTTTTAATCAAGTTGCACATGTATATTTATTATCTTTTTCTTCTCTGCCGCTTGTCTACGTGTTTATCTTTGTCAACACTATAGTCTACTGTCAGCAAGAGTTTCAGTGTATGTCTTTTAGATTTTCTTTTATTCTGATTATTATTCGACAAAATCTTAACGTAGCAGCTGTCTGTTGTGCCTTTCTGAACTCCTTCGTATGCGTGGTCCTTCTCACATAGTAATTACCTATTTGTTGGTTTGGAATCACTGTTTTGATTGAATGTTCTTATTAATCAATTTGCTCATGTATTTATTCTATTAATCAATTTACTTGGTGGCCATGCAGAAAGATATTTATTGGGGGCTTGGCTAGAGAAACAACTTCAGGTTTGTTGCCTTTTCATCCTTGTTTTGCTCTCCTGCTAAACTAGTTTTCTTTAACTCGCTTTCATGCCTCTAATGTTACATGTATATCTGCAGCTCAATTTGTCAAGCACTTTGGTAAATATGGTGAGATTATTGATTCCGTGATTATGAAGGACAGACGAACAGGGCAGCCACGCGGGTTTGGTTTTGTGACTTATTTGGACCCGTCTGTTGTGGACAAAGTCATTGAGGAAGACCACATTATAAATGGAAAACAAGTAAGGTTATATTTTTTGGGGGGTGTTTTCATGTGAATACCAGTGTTTTAATAAATTGTCGTTCTTATAATTACTAGTTTGCACTTTCATTTGCCTTTTATTTTCTTTTGGATGGAAAAATTGGGTCCTCATGCTGATATTTTGATGTGTCAGGTGGAAATCAAGCGAACTATACCTAGAGGAGGAGGTTCCAGCTCCAAAGATTTCAAGACGAAGAAGATTTTTGTGGGCGGCATCCCAACAACAGTTAGTGAAGGTTATTTTTCTGTAGCTTGAAACTTATTCCCTTTCCTTACTAGTTGGATTCTTCTGAAACAAGTCTTTGAGGTATTACTTGCATTTTATATTTCAGATGAGTTCAAAGACTTCTTTTTAAAGTTCGGAGAGGTGAACGAGCACCAGATCATGCGTGACCATTCTACTGGTCGTTCTCGTGGCTTTGGATTCATTACTTTTGACTCAGAAAAATCTGTTGAGGATATCTTGGCTAATGGAAACAGGCTTGATTTTGCTGGAACCCAGGTCAGTATAGTCGTAGTGTGCTTTAATTAGTCTGTGACACTTTTTTCTAGATTGTTTCGGTGAACTTGTAAAATATAAGCAACAACCACAACAACAATAAACCCAGTGAAATCCCACAAGTAGGGTCTGGGGAGGGTAGTATGGGGAGGGTAGTGTGTACGCAAACCTTACCCCTACCTTACGAAGGTAGAGAGGCTGTTTCCGGAAGACCCTCAGCTCAAGAACAATAAAATATAAAGCATTTCTCTTTATCTTCTTTGGACATGATTTTGTTGCCAATGTTGCACTCTTGAATATATATTCTTATTATGTTTTTTATTTATGTTCTGGGCCTTCTGGCAAATGTCCTTAAATTGAATGGGATATTGGGCTTATGTTCTTTCTTCTTTTTTCTTGAAAAGAATGAGTGAATGAATAGAGAAGCAGAATTTGCCGTGCATCTTGTGCGTGCTTCGTAAGTTCTACGTCTTGACAAAATGTTGGGAGGTCATATAGTTTCCGTCTTTCCGAAACTGAGTGTTTATGTATTGGACTGTATAATATACTTATGTTCATTGTGCCACATACTTTTATATCTTCTGTCAAGCTTATCATCGAGTGAGAATGCTCAAGTTGCCTCAATTGCTATCCTTTTTTTCTAATTTGGCTAATAGGTGGAGATCAAGAAGGCTGAGCCGAAGAGACCTAATGCACCACTGCCAGCTCCATCCAAGCGCCAAGGTCATCCGAGAGCTTCATTTGGTGGTGGATTTTCAGATGCTTATGGTGGTTATGGAGACTCTGGCTTTGGTGCTGGTGGTCCTTATAGGTCCGGTGGCCCCTATGGTGGTAGATCCAGTGCATTTGGTGGATATAGTGGAGCGGGAATGGGTGGATATGGAGCATATGGTGGCAGTGGTGCCTATGGAGGCTTTAGGGAGGAGGCTTCTTTTGGGTATTCTAGCCGTTATGGTGGAGCTTTTGGTAGAGGTTATGATGTTGGTGGTGGCTATGGGGGACCTAGTGAAGGTTATGGAGGATATGCTGCCGGTGGCGGTGGATATGGCAGTGGATATGGTGCTGGTCTTGGCGGTGGTTATGGAGGAGGAGATGGTACTGGAGGTTCAATGTATGGAAGTAGTAGGGGAAGCTATGGTGGTGCTGGTTCCGGCAGATATCACCCATATGGGAGATAGAGAACGAAATGTTGAAAGGAGCAAAGCTGAATTTGTCTTTGGCATGGTGATTTTAAGCTTATGCCCAAAGATATACACACACAATCAGGCAGTTGTTGAGAGCTAAAACTTGTCTTTTCAATTTTTAAAATGATAAATCTTAAGTTCTGATGATCACTTGATCTACTTAGCTCAATTTATAATTTCTTTTCCTTTGATATCGATTGGTTTATCAAGGAACATTATGCAACCATCATCAGCTATCTACAACCCTTAAAGCAATGGAAGTGTTGAAATTCCATAGCATAGGTTCTATAGCATCTATGCAAAAATTACTTTTCATTTTGTCAAATTTCTGCCTCTTTCCTTATATTGATTTTATTCTGGTTCGAAATTTGCTGGTTAGACAAGGTATATTATGCTTTGATGGATTGTAGTGACAATGCCAAAATTAGCCAATCATGAGTTTACATTCTATTCTGGTGTATTTCTTTTTGTTTGTACGTCTTGGAGAAGAAATTGTCAAGGATTTATTGTATACTTCGATAATGTCAAATTTAGTCTGTTGCAGCAGATAATTTGATGTAATTATTTAATTATTATAGTGTAGAAGAATTTTATATTGTTGTTTTTTAAAAAAGCTAGCGTGATAAATTCATAGACACAAGTTTTTAGCTTGATGTATTGTTGTCGTATCGTTAAGTTGCGATATTTTCAACTGTTCGCAATAACAAAAATCTTTCTACTTATTGGGTCTGTGGAACAGGAGACACAAATGAAGAGTAGACGTGACAAAAGGATAAAAAAGGGAGTAAATCTGTAGCCACACAATTGTGACAAACAAGTTTTGAAAAATATTTTTGACTGGTGAAACTAATTATAAAAGGTTTATGTAATGTACAAATTTATTATACCATCAGATAATTCCTCATAGTAAATCTAATAATATCACTTGAATTCCAAGGTAATAATATACTATAATCGGTTAAATTTAGTTGCAGTATCATATATTTTTATATACAAACAGGTATTTAAATATATTAGTAGGCGTTTGGGCATAAAAACTATGAAATTTTGAAAAAAAGTGAAAAAAATTCAAGTTGAAAATGATATTTAATTAGAGTTGTGGCTGGACATGAATACAATTTGGAGCTATTTTTGATTTTTTGTGAGTGTTTTGAGTGAAAATTTTGAAAAACAGCTTTTTGAAATTTTTAAAATTTCGAAAAAAATCCAAAATTAAACTTCAAATGAATTTCAAAATTTTAAAATTAAACTTCGAAAAAAAAGGAATTTTTTAATGGCGAAATGGGTATTTAGAATTACAATAGACTTAACCAAAAAAAAAAAAAAAAAATCTTTTTTTGGGTTGTTGATGAATGAAGGAAGAAATAAAAATCTTCAGTTTCGATCAGGGCCTTTTTCTTCTTCTTTTTAGGAGTGAAAGAGGAAAAGAAACAAGCAGGTGGCAGGAAGAAAGTGATAAGAAATGGCAATGGTATCTAACACTAACCCATTCCTAAAGGTACGATTTTTGTATAAATTCTGTCATCTCCTCTGTTAATTTATTTTTTTTGGTTGTGCCGCTGGGTTTTGATTATGCTGGGAAAATTTGCAGTCACAGATGCACCAAGTTTACTGCAGAAAGAAAGAGAAAGATAAGGGTCAAAATCCCCAGCCTTATAAAGTCATTGAAATTTCTCCACCTCCAAAGAACCTTGGCATACGCTGCTTCCCCTCTGTAAGCTTCAATTTCTCAATCCAAATTTTTTGTTTGATATAATGCTAATGAGTAGAAAAGTTGATTGATTCATTGATTGATGTTATGCTTATTATGTTTATATGCTAAAATTTATGTTAATGTCACGTTCCTTTTATGTTCATGTGGGTGTTAACTATGCCTCAACTCCAAACCAGTTAGGATCAGCTACATGAATTCTCTATGTTCTTTCCGCTCTATTCGGGTTAATTTCTTTCCAAATTTCTGTACTGTACAAAGAGCAATGTTTGTTGTGCTATTGCCTATATGTGCCCCAACTGGATTTGGTTGGTTTAGTCTAGGGCTGTAGTTATGCCTCATAGCACGCGAGCTTTTATGATACAATATTGAATTCTTTGGTACCAATTATCATATCTTAAAGGCATCATCTCTATGATTGGACCACTAGGCTTATAACAGTGTTGGTTACACTCTGTACAAAATACTAGCAATGCTCGTAGTTTTGCTTACCGAGAACCAAAACTAAGAGGAAAAATTTTCAAGTAAAAATGCGGGATCTTGCTGAATTCTGAGCAGTGGGTGAATTTCCCTGCATGACATTAAAAATGAAACAAGGAAAAAAGGGCAGGTTTTTGAAGGTGCACAAACAGATTCCTGTGATAGCGTCTCTCACTCCATACCTTCTTGAATGTAGACGCTGGTTCATTGACTGGAAATGGTTTAATGTGGGATCTGTTAGAATAAGATGCCTTCACATAGGTTGGACCTGTATAAATGTGTCCAAAGCTGAAGTTTTCTGTTGTTTATTGATGAAGGTGAATATAACTTAGTTGAATTCTGATACTAGACTTATGTATAAATATTCTTTGAGAAATCTTGTTTAGATTGTGGATAACTTGGAGCTTTATGCCTTCGCGTGAAGTGTGAGATTATATTCATAAAGCACTCAACAACTATATGGTATTCATGCCAATCGTTTATGGTTTCCTTCGCTAAAACTTGACCCGATTCAGTTCACAGTTAGGTATTCTTGTCAATCATTCACGGTTCCCTTCACCTAAATCTTGACCTAATTCAGTTCCAATGGTCAAACTGACCAAATTTTGGTCTTATTTTCAACATGATTTTTGCAATTTCTAGAGAAAATATTATATGTTAACTGCAGATGCCAATACTTCCCTAAATTGTTTAAGAATAAAATGATGTTAGCTGTTTATTTGGGAAAATTATGTTCAAAGAAAAATCTGTTTGATTCTTCAAGAAGTAAATTGGTCAATTTTTGTCACGACCCGAAAATTCCACCTAAGGTAGTCGTGATGGCGCCTAGTTTCTAAGACTAGGTAAGCCTAACATTCATGAATAACTTAACGGAATTTAACAGCTAAGATAATAAGACAATATCTCACAATAACTCCAAACGAAACTGCTGTAACAAAATTCCCAAAACCGGTGGAACTGAGTCATAAGCTCTACAGGAATATACTGAAAAATACCTAGTACAACATTGTCTAGATAAAGAGTAAACAAAATTAGGACAGAAGGTGACTCCGAAGCCTTGGAGCCGAGTAGGTATACCTTGAAGTCTCCGAACTGTATAGTCCACTCACTGATGCTTAGCCTGAATCAAGGTACCTGGATCTGCACAATAATGTACAGAAGCGTAGTATGAGTACACCACAACGGTACCCAGTAAGTATCAAGCCTAACTTCGGTAGAGTAATGACGAGGCTAGGTCAAGACACCTACTAGGATAAGAAAAACTAAACATGTATAGTGTAATCTAATAATGAAAACGAGGAAATGGTGACAATAAAACAATACAATAAGATAAGCTAACAACTGAATTTAAAGCAATAAAGGCAACAAGGAGGGAACACATGATAAGAACAATAAAAGAACAATGCGGACAATACAAGTGAGGCAAATAAGAGATAACAACAAGAATCACAACCGAGGTACCGTCTCGTACCCTCATTTCACAGTCACAATCACACTGTCCTTATGCTGCCGTGTGAGCCTTACATTTAGATAGTTTTGAAAATATTTTTTCCCGAAATAGCTACACGCACTTTAGCCCACCTTATGTCGTCGCGTGGCTTCAAGTAATTTCGTTACTAGCAACACACACATAAATCCCATCTTATGCCGCCGCATGCACATTAACCCCTATCCTTATACCGTCGCATGTGCATCAGTAACACAACACAGTAATAACTCGCACCACAAGTGCCCATATGCCACAACTTGCCAAAAATTAACAATACCAAAGTTTCCACAACATATAGCCCATGACTCAACCACAATATGAACAAGAATCTCAATAATAACAATATGAATGAGAATTACTCAACAAGGAAAGATATCTCGATATCCAACAACTTCAATAACTGAAAATGAAGCTATTTCCACGAAATGACAATTTCCACTTTAAAAGTACAACGTAAGCTTAACAATAAAAGAGATGGTATGAAATAGTATCTATATCTAAATACATGGAATAACTCCACACGGAAGGACAACATGAAATAACAATTCCAAATAAGACTAACTCGACAATAAAAGAGGTAACATGATTATAAGAAAGATAACAAAGGCAGTTAAAGCATATAAGAGCATGATTGACAACAAGGGATAGAGTATGTGATAACAACATCGATGAGGCTTCTTGTTTCAGTGAACAAGCAGGCTCCAATGACTCCATGGAAATGGTTGGGATCGAGCTTTTGGTTCTAGGTCTCTGTTAAGAAGCAGCCATGGAGGTCGTTTTTAAGTAAGGCATGTAAGAAACAAGAGCATTTTAAAATGGAAGATATAACATGATATTATAATTTTCTAGTCTAATGCATGAAAGAGTCTGAGAGTCTAGCCCAGTCAAAATACCTCACATTAGCCCGTGTACATACTTGTCACCTCGTGTACACGTCTTTCACATAACTCAAATAACATAAATCAACCCAAGTCTTAGGGGTAGTTCCCCCGCACAAAGTTAGACAAGATACTTCGAACAAGCTAAATCAACCCACTAGTAGGTCTTTTCCGCGAAAATCCAGCTTCGTACGGTATGAATCTAGCCAAAATAACTTAATACCATAAATACAAACTATAGGAAATGTTCCAGATAATAAAGTTGCAATCTTTAAAGAAAATCAAAGTCAACTCAAAAAGTCAACCCCTGGGCCCGAACATCGGAACCTGACCAAACTTACAAAATGCGAACACTAATTCCGATACGAGTCCAACCATACAAAAATTATTTAATTCCAACTATACAAAAATTATTTTATTCCTAAGTCCAAAATGGACCCGAATCAATCCGATTCACACCTGGTGCCCTCGGAACCCCGTCCAAACATACCATCAAGTCCCAAAACATAACGCGAACGTCGCGAACCTATTCGATACCTTAAATCACATCAAACAACATCAAATCTACGAATCGTACCCCATTTTAACCCTGTTGAATCAATGAACATTCAACTTCTAAAACAAATGCGGAATCATATGAAACCCACTCCGAATGAGCTCAAATTTTGCACGCAAGTCCGAAATGACACAACAGACCTACACCAACTCCCAGAATTATAATCCGAGCCCGATATCAATAAAGTCAACCCTCAGTCAAACCTATCAACCTTCTAACCTTCAACTTTCCAACTTTCGCCAAAAAGCCTTAACCAGCTTACAGACCTCAAATCAATATCCGGACATACGTCTTAAGTCCAAAATCACCATACGAAGCTATCGAAGCCATCAAAACTCCGTTTCGAAGTCGTCTACACAAAAGTCAAACTCCGGTCTAACCCTTTCAACTTAAGCTTCCAGCCTTGGGACTAAGTGCCCCAATTCACTCCGAAACTCTCCGGAAACCAAAGCAACCACCCCGTCAAGTGACATAACCACAATTGAACACATAGGAGGCGATAAATAGGAGAACGGGGCTAAAATACTCAAAACAACCGGCCAGGTCGTTTTTTGGGGATACAACAATGATATTACAGAAGATATATGGAAAGCTTCCTTCCCTCAATGCAGTTGACCTTCTAATCCATAACTTTCTTTTGCAAGGATTGCAATTTGAAAAAGAACCGCATAACAGAGGCAGAAAACAGAGAAAGCAGTATATTGTAGTGGAGTTGAATGAGTTGTGGCCTAGAGTTGGTACCATTGTGAATATTAAAGCGCGCAGTGATGCAGGTAGATTACAGTTCTGAAGGGAAATAAAAACTAGTGCAAAATTTTGGCCAGAGTTGTTCACACGCTCGAAACGCAAACCAAGGTGGAGATTGAAAATGTTGGTTTATGTTTAGTTAACAATGGCATGCTGAAAATGTTGGTTTATGTTTAGTCAACAATGGCATGCCAATTGGAAGAGTTGGTGGAAAGAGTTGGTGTGGATGCTAGGAGGAAGCTTCCTCCTTTGATGTCACCCATGACATCAAGAGGAGGTAGTTTGATGTCACCAATGACATCAAGAGGAGGTCTTTACCTCTATAAATAGATGCACTACTTCACTTGTAGAAATCATCCCAAAATAATACAATACATTGTAGTGAGTAGAGAGTTAAAGAGAGAAATTCTCTTAAGTGTAATTGGGAAATCTCCCCTTCCTTTGTTAATATTAAAAGGGCAATTGTTCTCTGGTGGACGTAGGATTATTTTGATCCGAACCACGTTAAATCTTGTGTTCTTTCTTTTACGTTTCCGCTAACAATTGGTATCAGAGCGACATGATTCTTTAACGATCCAAGGAGAAAGAACAAGCAAATATGAGTTCCATGAAGTTTGAAATTGATAGATTCAATGGACGCAACAACTTCAATATCTGGAAGATCCAGATGATGGCGTTACTGCGGAGGGAAGGTTCAATCCATGCTATTGACGGAAAGTATCCTACGGATATATCAGCTCCCGACAAGGAGAAGATTGAAGGGGATGCATTGAGTGCAATCCAACTATCCCTTGCACCTAACGTGCTTTGTGAAGTGAGTACGGGTACCGAAGAGACGGCCAAACAGTTGTGGGAAAAGCTAGAAGGGCTATACCAAGACCGATCAGTGACAACAAGAATGTTGTTACAACGACGTCTTCACACATTTAAGATGAGGTCAGGTACTTCGTTACAAGATCATTTAGATGCGTTTAATAAACTTGTCATGGACTTACAGATTGCAGGAATTAAAAGGGAGGAGGAGACGCTTGCATGTGCTTTGCTATTTTCATTGACTTCAGGATATCGTGATATTGAGAATTCAATGATGTATAGCAAGGAGCCTATCAAGCTTGAGCAAGTGCGGCAGACACTTAACTCTAGTGATGTGCGGAGGCACATTGAAGGAGATAGAGATGACCAGGCAAGTGGCCTCTTTGTAAGAGGCCGGACTAGCCAACAGGGAAAGACCAAATCAAAGCACAGATCAAAGTCTCGTGTGAACAAGAAGAATACAGAGTGTTGGGGTTGTGGCAAGAAGGGGCACTTTGAACGAGATTGCCCAATGTCAAAGTCCAAGGAAAAGGCGAGTGCATCTACAGTTGAACAGGTACATAATTTTGATAATGATTATGTACTAACAACATCGTGTAATAATAATAGTAGTTATGAAAACAAATGGGTGTTAGACTCTGCTTGTACTCTGCATATGACGTTCCGAAAAGACTGGTTTAGCAGCTACGAGAAAAGTGGAGGAACCGTAGTAATGGGCAATAATGCAACTTGTGCAATAGTTGGCATTGGCTCAGTTCGGGTTCGCTGCCATGATGGAATCGTGAGGACTATTACACAAGTCCGTCATGTTCCTGATCTGAAGAAGAATTTGATCTCCTTGGGTACTCTGGATGAACAAGGCTACAGGTACATGAGCGAAGCAGGAACTATGAAGGTGACTAAAGGTTCTTTAGTCATGCTGAAAGGCAAGCTGGAGAACGGCCTTTACACATTGGCCGGAAGCACCATTGTTGGCTCTGCAAATGCATGTACAGTGCAGTTATCTAATGATGACAAGGCAAGACTATGGCACATGAGACTGGGTCATATGAGCGCACGTGGACTGGAGATGTTGAGCAATCGTAAACTTTTGGAAGGTGAGAAGATCAGCACGCTTGACTTCTGTGAGCACTGCGTTCTAGGGAAGCAGAAGAAGGTCAGCTTCAGCACTGGCAAACACAAGACAAGAGGAGTGCTAGACTACATCCATTCAGATTTATAGGGTCCTTCTAAACTTCCATCGAAGGGCGGAAAGAGGTATCTTCTCATTTTTATTGATGATTTCTCACGAAAGGTTTGAGTGTATTTTTTGAAGGCAAAAAGTGATGCTTTTGAAGCATGTAAAGAGTGGAAGATTTTGGTTGAAAATCAAATGGAGCGGAAAATCAAGTATCTTCGCACAGACAATGGCTTGGAGTTTTGCAATGAAGAGTTTAATGAATTCTGCAAGGTTCATGGGATCTCAAGACATAGGACTGTCAGGCATACCCCACAGCAGAATGGAGTTGCCGAGAGAATGAACAGAACTCTTCTTGAAAAGGCTCGTTGTATGCTCCTACAAGCCAAAATGTCCAAAGTATTTTGGGCTGAAGCAGTTCACACTGCTGCTCATATTGTCAATCGATCTCCAGCATCGGCAATTGACTTTAAGACTCCGAATAAGGTATGGTCAGGTGAACCCTCTAACTATTCATACTTACGAGTATTTGGGTGTCCAGCTTATTATCACGTTAATGAAGGAAAGCTTGAACCAGGGCTAAGAAGGCCATATTCGTAGGGTATGTGGATGGAGTAAAAGGGTACAAACTTTGGTGTTTGTCTTTACTCAAATTTATAGTTAGTAGAGATGTCACCTTCGATGAATCCTCTATACTTGATCCCCGTAAAGTTTCCGTGGAGTTTTCAGGAAACAAGAACAACGAGCTGGTGGAGCTTCCGGTGGAGCTTGCCAAGGAAAATGATCAAGAGACTCAGGTTAAAGATGAGTCAGAAGATGTAGGCGTTGAAGAACTTGCTGTCAATGAACCATACACAATTGCGAAGGGGAGGGAGAAGAGGCAGACACGAGAACCAGAACGCCTTATAAATCAAGCAAACTTGATTGCATATGCGTTCGTAGCTGCACAAGAAGAGATTAAAGATCTGGAGCCCTCCTCGTATATTGAAGCAACTTCTTGCAAGGATGCCGCACAATGGCGGTTAGCCATGACTGAAGAGATGGAGTCTCTTCACAAGAATCAGACATGGGTCTTAGTGAAAAGACAAAAGGGGAAGAGGACAGTTGGATGCAAGTGGGTCTACCGAAAGAAAGAGGGAATTCCTGAAGTGGAAGATGCTAGGTTCAAGGCGAGATTGGTTGCAAAAGGTTTCAGCCAAAAGGAGGGAATTGACTACAATGAGATTTTCTCTCCGGTCGTGAAGCATAGCTCAATTCGCGTGCTACTAGCATTGGTTGCACAATTTGACTTGGAGCTTCAACAACTTGATGTCAAAACTGCTTTCTTACACGGTGATCTAGAAGAGACAATCTATATGGATCAACCTGAAGGTTTCCTAGCTGAGGGAAAAGAAGATCACGTATGCCAACTAAAGAAGTCTTTGTATGGTTTGAAGCAATCCCCTAGACAGTGGTACAAGAGGTTTGATACATTCATGACTACACATGAATTCTCAAGGAGTGCATTTGATAGTTGTGTGTATCACAAGAAGATGTCTGGTAACTCAATGATTTATTTATTGTTGTATGTTGATGATATGCTTATTGCTGCTAACAACATTACAGAGATAAATGCTTTGAAGAAACTATTGAGTAAGGAATTTGACATGAAGGATTTAGGAGATGCAAAGAAAATCCTTGGTATGGAGATTTCAAGAGAAGACGATGTTGTACATCTTTCTCAGAAGAGGTATATTGAAAGGGTTCTCGAGAGATTCAATATGCAAACGTGCAAGCCTGTAAGTACACCATTAGCTCCTCATTTTAAACTTTCAGAGTCACAAATGCCTCAGTCCGAGGATGAGGTGGAGCATATGTCAAAGATTCCTTATGCCAGTGCAGTTGGTAGTATTATGTATGCTATGGTATGCACACGTCCAGATATTGCTCAATCTGTAAGTGTGGTAAGTAGATACATGTCCAACCCAGGAAAGAGGCATTGGGAAGCTGTCAAGTGGATATTGAGATATCTCAAAGGAGCTTCTGGTGTTGGTCTTACCTTTCGAAAAAGTGGTACAGGTATTTCAATTCTCGGTTATGTGGATTCTGACTATGCAGGAGATCTTGACAGAAGAAGGTCCACAACTGGATACATTTTTACCCTCGTTGGCAGTGCCGTCAGTTGGAAGTCGACTTTGCAGTCGATTGTCGCTTTGTCTACGACAGAAGCAGAATACATGGCAGCAGCGGAGGCGGTAAAGGAAGCTATCTGGTTGAAAAGTTTAGTAGCGGAATTGAGTTTGGTTCAGCTGGAATCAACTCTTAGATGTGATAGTCAGAGTGCTATTCATCTAATGAAAAATCAGAGATTTCATGAGTGCACTAAACACATTGATGTCAGATTTCATTTTATTCGAGATGTTATTGATGAGGGAACTATCAAGGTCGTGAAGGTTATCACAGACGATAATGCTGCAGACATGTTGACCAAGATAGTCCCGCTCGCTAAGTTTGCACACTGCAAGGACTTGGCGGGGGTGTGCATCAACTGATGCAACTCCGAAGAGAACAGTTGCTAGGTGGAGGTGGTATGTTCAACAATGGTTTGATTCTTCTTGTTTCTTACAACGGGGTTGCCCAGTAAGCTTAGAAGTTTTGGCCAGAGTTGTTCACACGCTCGAAACGCAAACCAAGGTGGAGATTGAAAATGTTGGTTTATGTTTAGTTAACAATGGCATGCTGAAAATGTTGGTTTATGTTTAGTCAACAATGGCATGCCAATTGGAAGAGTTGGTGGAAAGAGTTGGTGTGGATGCTAGGAGGAAGCTTCCTCCTTTGATGTCACCCATGACATCAAGAGGAGGTAGTTTGATGTCACCAATGACATCAAGAGGAGGTCTTTACCTCTATAAATAGATGCACTCCTTCACTTGTAGAAATCATCCCAAAATAATACAATACATTGTAGTGAGTAGAGAGTTAAAGAGAGAAATTCTCTTAAGTGTAATTGGGAAATCTCCCCTTCCTTTGTTAATATTAAAAGGGAAATTGTTCTCTGGTGGACGTAGGATTATTTTGATCCGAACCACGTTAAATCTTGTGTTCTTTCTTTTACGTTTCCGCTAACAGGAATACATTTGAAGAATTACTGACTTACGTTTAAGTTAGTATTTTTGATTGAGTAGAGCGTTTCCCCTGGTGGCATTCATGGGAGAACTGCCCATATAGGCACAAGCTAAGGCCAAGTTGTCTTTTATTCCAAAGAGAAGAAAATGATTTGTAAATTGGTGTGCCATGCATGGCCTGTATATAAATGGTTCTCCTTTGTTGTTGAAGAGGTAATATTTCGCGCCTCTGGATTTAAGGGCCCTTATCTAACAAGTCTTTGCTTTAAACTCTAGATCAGAGCCTCATATGCTAGCCTCTAGTTCTGGGCTCATTGTGCCTGCATTAGTACAGTTGTCTAAGCATTTTTTACTTTACTTCAAGGTATTACAAGTTGATGAATTTTTCTATTTTGGATGTGACGACTGAGGCTTCGTATATTCTACTATCTGTTCTCTTTATTCATCTGGAAATTGGCGGATTGAAATTTCTAGAACTAAAACATAAGGTGATCTTCAAAAGTTACGCCTTCTAACTGGTGGCTTTTGGGTCTATAGCTGGTCTTTCGAGCCGATCCAGTCATCAGGTACTGTATTGTGATAGGTATGTATCAGAAGAATCATTCTCCTTCCGAGTCAAGTCTCAGAATAAAAGTGATGTTGTCAACATTTAAAATATCATCCCCCAATGGCTGATGCCAATCCTACTGTGAAGGGAGGCTCAAATTTGGAAAGGTCGCACGCCCCTTAAGGGGGGCCATGTATCCTTTTTCTTTGCTGCCCATCAAAGATGAGGTCCGGTGCACTGTGTGAGTGGTAAGACAAAGACATATGACATTAATAGGAACCCTGTATTCCTGTCAGAAGAAGCAAATTTTGATCTCTGAGGTCCCATATCAAAGATATACAACCCTCTATTATCATCTGTGTTATAGTTCCTTGGTGATCATCTCATTGGTTGTAGTTGTTCTACTCTTGGAGACAGGAAGAAATTAAGAAATGGGGTTCAATGATTCGCCGTAAAACCTAATAGTGAAGAACGAATCTGATTTTTAAATTGGCTGATTATACCGTCATCAAACTCTTTGTGCATTTAATTTCACGATCTGGATTAGCAGTGGATTTTGTTTGTTCTCTCTTTTTCTGGTTCACTGGGCGATGAATGTAGAAGCATACGCCATGTGTCAGAAAATACAAGTCAATAAGAAGTTATTTACCCGTTAGTGCAATCACTACTCTATTATTCATGGTGTTGTTACACACTTTATTGGCAGTTAAATTAAGACTTAGAACTGGTCATATGCGTCGTGCTGTTCTTGTTCCAATGTAACAGTCGGATGTTGGCTTGACGTGAAAGTAAGCGAGCCATACACACTGCAACAGATGCCTTTCCTATATCCAACATTCATGTCAAACAAAAGACATGTGACCTTTCTGCTATGTTTCCAATAATGCTTCACTAATTCATTGAACTGGTATATGCATAGGGCCTACATAAGATTTTGGAATTGAAAGACATCTAACAATGCCTTGCAAATGGGGTATAGTGTTTGATGGTGTCTGGTCTAATAGAAAGCTCATTTTCAATGACAGAACTTGCAGTGCGGAGAGAGTGTAACCATTGAAGGCCGAGCTTACACCATTTCAGCGGTAACTCATCGTTATCAGCTTCGAAAAGGGAAATATGAGCCTAGTGAGAAGAGACTTGATGTGTTGTCTACCGGAAGATACATCTTAAATTTGTACTTAGAAAATTTGCTAGAACAATCTTGACTATGATGTAGATTCTTTTCCCCCCTTCATCTTTATGTATACATTATGAAATACAACTCAGTTGAATTGCCTGTGTCAAATGATCCTGTTCAATATTTTGCTGATATATACCTCAATCATACATCAGTTCCTTAATATCAAACCGTATCGCATTCTTGAGAGCCCTGTGGGATGAAAGGAGGATGTCACAATCAGAGACAGAGTTAGGATTTGAACTTTATAGGTTCTAAATTCTAGGATAGCGACATAAGGTGTTGGTAATTGGGTTCTGAATTTCATTGTGTACATATTTAATTTTAAATTCTTAATACATATAGAGTTTGGACAAAAGTTATTGGATTCGGCCGAACCCGTACTTCAGCTTCTAGCTCCGCCTCGGGTCACAATTGGAGACTAGGATGGGTTCAAATCTCAATAGAAGTAGAAGTACACTAATAGCCCGTTTGGCCATTCTGCAAAAATCAGCTTATTTTGAGAAGTGTTTTTTTTTCCAAAAGTGCTTTTCTCAAAAGTACTTTTGGTGAGAAGCAGTTTGTGTTTGGTTAATTAAT
This sequence comes from Nicotiana tabacum, assembly GCF_000715075.1. Classification (NCBI taxonomy): domain Eukaryota; kingdom Viridiplantae; phylum Streptophyta; class Magnoliopsida; order Solanales; family Solanaceae; genus Nicotiana; species Nicotiana tabacum. The sequence continues at coordinate 211,897,917 of NC_134082.1, read as the reverse complement.
TTGAAAAGCACTTCTGAGCAGCTATTAGTGTTTGGCCAAGCTTTAAAAAGCTGCTTCTAAGTGTATTTTTCTCAAAAGTGCTTCTCAAAAAAGTGCTTTTGGAAAAAAGTTACTTTTTTCTGCTTCTCGAAAACTACTTCTCCTTCTCCTTAAAATCACTTTTTTTCCTTCCAAAAGCTTGGCCAAACACCATAAAACACTTTTGACCAAAAAGAAGCTTGACAACAAGCTATAAGGTTCCATTTGCCTAGGTCTTGGTGGCAGAGTTATGGGATACCTATATTGATAAGAAGTAGCAGGTATGCAGTAAAATAATCGAAATGAATACAAATTGACCGGAACACTACTGTTATCAAGTACAAAGAAGGATGAATGTCACCAGGGAGGAGAAAAATCTATAAAAAGAAGGAAATTGCTAAGGCATTCCTATATTTTTTATGGTAATAGAAACTTTTCAATGATAGCAGGCAGGGAATGAACTCTCTTATTACAATGACAGTGATGATTGGTATAAGCATAAAGCATGTATAGTTGATTGCAGACAGGGGTCCCCAAGATAGCAACCACTGTCTCACTATCTTTTCTACCACGTGTTAGGACACCATGTATTCAAGCAAATACTATTTTATATGAACCTGTATCTTTTTTTTTTTTAATAATCTTAGTGTTTAAATTAATTTGTGCGTACTTCGACTAATACTAAGGATACTTATTGTCTTCTACCAACACAAGTACATAATAATTCTGTCTAATAAAGCTTGAATAAATAGAAACAAATTGCGTAATATTTTTATGTCCATTAAAATTTATATCTGAGACCTTATGGTTCACTAACTCATATATCTTATTAGTAGCCTACTGAGTGACTGCTTTTGGATTTAAAGCCACGAATATAGTTTACATACTTCATACTTGTCCAAGAAAACTGTTCTGGAGGGGATGGGATGTTTAGGTTGCATGTAATCATCCCTCCATACTCCATTAAAACTATTAGTATATCTTTTGAAACAGTGGCGAATTCAGAATTTTGTGCAAGCGGGTTTAGTCGGAGAAGTCCATAACTAACATAAGCGGGTTCAAAAATAATTTCTATACAAAATTTACCTTGTTTTAACCATAATTTATACATATACACAGTATTATTTTTTGACAAAGCGGGTTCAGTTGAACCCACTTCTCACCACTTGGGTCCGCCCCTGCTTTGAGGTCCATAAAATCCAAGGATCTACGTGCAGATTTTGTTTGTTTAATCATTGGTCCTAATTTCACTGACCGGACTAACTTAGTGGGCGTTTGGACATAAGAATTTTATAAAATTCCAAAAAAAGTAAAAAAAAATTTTAAGTCAAAATAGTATTTGAAAATTAGAGTTGTGTTTGAACATGAATATAATTTTGGGTTGTTTTTGAAGTTTTGTGAGTGAAAATTTTGAAAAACAGCTTTTTGGAGTTTTTTAAATTTTCAAAAAATTCCAAAATTCATCTTCAAGTGAAAAATGAGAATTTTATGGCTAAAAACTGATTACAAAAAAAAAAAAAAAAAAAATTCAAAAAGAAAGTGAAAACAATTCTTACGACCTTAAATTAAGAGTGAAGAGATTCCAGAACTTCCATTACATTTCTGTTAGTTGCGTGTTAATATGATTCAAAATCATCGAAAATTTTGACGGAGGTAAGATTTCAATTCGGCAGCCATCGTGTGATGATACCTATTACTATTTCGTAATTACGTTGCTACTTAATGCGTAGACTAACGATCAATGAATTGAGCGAAAATCATGAAAAATTAAGATTTACAATCTAACAAAAACAAAAAAATACTTGGTAGTTTATTCTTCTGTTTCCAAATCTTAATAGGTGAGCGCTATCTGATACCAGGGGCGGATCTAGAATATGATATATGGGTTCTCGGGAACCCAGTAACTTTTGCGTAGACCTTATATTTTTGTTAAAGAATTTATTAAATATCTATTTATGAACCCAGTTATTATTGTATATTAATTTGAAATTGCGACAGGAACCGTAAATTTAAAATCTTGGATTCGCCTCTGTCTGATACAATGCTAGTTTGGCGGAGTTTGGTGGAATAATCGACCCAAATTTTGCTCCTTTTACGCACATGAATCCTGAACCCTAAAACCCTTATTAGTGTAGCTTAAAGAGGAAAAACAAAGAAAAAGAGAAAGAGAAACAATTATGCAGTCTTGAGATTTTCTGGATCAGAAGACTTTTTAATGATTATTCCACAAGTAAAGGACGCACTGCCATTGACCTCTGCTGTTATATATTAATTAGTGAATTTTCTAAATATAAACAATTTATTTGGACAATATTCTTGTTTTTGTGGAAGTAATTTATTCATCAACTTTGGCGTATACAGAGGTTAGTTTAATCATTAATGGTTATCTTTTTATAAATCAAAGGAACACGACAGAGGGACGGTCCACATGCTATGGTTCCGGTTCACGTGCGTGCATGTGAAAGTCCTTTCCCTGTCCCGTAATTGTAGTTATTATGCATGTATTCAACTTTGGTGCTTCTCATCATGTGATTTACTTACTTTTATTATTACTCTACTAAATTAAGTGGAGTTTTATTACGTACTATTCGTAGTAGTATTAGCAGGGGAGGATTTAGGGGTGCAAAGGTGTTCACCCGAACACCCTTCGCCGAAAAATTATACTGTATATATAAGGTAAAATCTGTTTTTTATTTCTATATATTAAGTTTTGAACACTCTTAACATAATTCAAAAGTGTAGTTTAGTGATCAAGGGAGTTCAAAATTTACATAAGGTCATGGGTTCAATTCCCACTAACTATAATTTTTTTTTGAACCCTCTTTGTGGAGATTCGACCTCCGCCACTGAGTATTTGTATATGTTAAATTTTAACTTTTCCCTTAACTTATACCTTTCCCAATTTACCAATCAAGAGGAGGACTAATAAAAGTGATAAATTCCTTTATCTTCCGATTAAATGTTACCTTGCTTCGGCATAAATATTTAACCTCCCCCCCCACCCACCACACACACCACAACGCACACACACAAAAAAAGTTTCCAAATATTATGAAGTTATTATTGAGCTTAATTAGATGACAAGGCAAGAATGTCGAATGTCAAAGATAAGTAAATTATAACCAGCAAATTAATCCCATTGCTATTTCAACCAATTTTTGGAATGATTATTCCGATGGAAAATACCGAATCTTGAGTCTTGACAAAATGTACAAGTAACAATTAGCCTTTCAGTTTTTTCTTGTGTGTGTTTGGGTTGGGGGTGGGGGGTGGGGTGGGGGGAGGGAGAGAAATGAACCTTTGGTGAGATAAGAACTCTCTACTTTTGTTTTGCCATCTTTAGCAAGTAATTTTAGTAAACATACTACCTCTGTTCACTTTTAATTGTCAAGTATTCTAAAAATAAATTTTTATTTTTATTTATCACTTTTCGCTTATCAATAATTTATTTTTTTCTATTTTGTCCTTAATATTAATTACTCATTCCAAATCACGATAAATTATGAACTTTATTTATTATTTCTTAAGAGGCGTGTAAAGTTAATAATGAACAAGTAAAAGTGAACAAAGGGAATAAAACACTTGTGCTTAATACATTAAACTTGGATTTCAATTCTCACATAATAGCGTAGCAACTAATAGTAGTAAACGTAAAAGCTATTTGCGCCGTCAGATTATCACAAATTTTAAACTGCAATTTGGACCTTCCAATCATATCGATTGTAGCAACCATAATCTATACAATAATAAAAGTATTCCTTGAAATACACTGAAACTTATATTAGCTTGAGAAAGGAAGATAATTAAAGTTGAAAAGTATAAAAATAAAAAAGCTAATCAATCTTAGCTTCATTCCACACGTCATTCGTCGCTTCAGCATATGCACAACCTAGTAGCTTCCTTTAAATTATTTTGACCTTGAGCATCACATGTCAAACATGACTTGACTTACATTGATATTTGAGAAGAGAAGTTTTTACTCTCTTTTTTTCTACTCCATCCGTTTCAATTTATGTGAACCCATTTGACTGAGCACAAAATTTAAAAAAAGAGAGAAGAATTTTAAATTTGTAGTGTAAAATAAAGAACATATATTTTGTGTGGCTATAAATCATTGCATAAAGGTAAATTGTTTCCAAATAGGGAAAGAGGTCATTCTTTTTGGCACGGACTAAAAAAAAATAGGTTCACATAAATTAAAACGGAGGGAGTATTAAGTATTCTGTACCCGTATTAAGGTCTAGGTGAATTTGAATTTGCACTATACAAACCCATTAAAAAGAAAAACGCTTCCTATAATATTTTTTTTATATTTTCAAGCTCGAACCCGAAATAGAGTGAAATTTGTTATGCCTTCCATAACAATGAATATTAGTATATTACATAGTTTCAATTTGAAGATAGTTGCTTCATTCACCAGAATTTTCTTACCATTTCTTTAATGATATTTATGTTTGTACATTATTCCGTTCTCGTTCATTTAATATCCCATCATTTGAAACTGGAATTTCTTATTTCAAATTTAAAATTTAAAATTTTAAAAACCGAAACATCTTAAATAACAATCCGAAAACATGCTTTCCCACTTGCATGAAATTTAGACTTCTTTTTTTTACCTTGGTGACAGTCAAAAACACTGAATCATTCAGCAGACAGCAGTAAACTACCAGTGGCTCTCAGTAAAAAAGTCATCAGTAACAATAATAAATAAATTATTTTTTCAGTCCTCTCTTCCACACTCTGTGCCGAAAGTTACAGTAATAGTATTTGTTTTTGTCTTTTCGTATTTTACGAAAAAAAGAAAGAAGCATTTGTATAGGATTACGATATAAGCGTTTACAAAAACAAGAAAAAGGTGAAGATGAAGAAGAAAACAGAAACAGAGAGAGAGAGAGAGAGAGTTACTTAAGCTTTGCTCTGTTTCATTTGCCTTTTGCTTGCTTGTTGGGAGCTTCGTTTTGATTCATTGGCTCTCTTTTTCTCCCAAATTAATTACTATTCCAGCCCATTATCCATTTTTTTAAATCGTTTAGCCGAAATTATTACAGTTACTAACTCATCACTCGTCGTTGTTTCGATCGGATCTGAAAAAGGAACTCAGAAAACAATACAAAGAAAAAGCAGTTCCCAATGCAAAGCTGTGACTCTTTTTGAGCGAGTTCACTTTTCGTCAATAATTATGACAGATCATTCATTCTTCTGCATATTGTAATCAGGTGAAATCAACAATCTCTGACTCTCTTTTTTTACTTTCATTCTTTCTCTGTGCTGATTTTTACAGTACTTCCTATTGCTCAAAATCTTCGATTTCTGGTGTTATGTGATCGGATAGTTGAAATGTAATCACTGACTCAGAGGCTGAGCTACATAGTTTGAAGGAGTTCAATTGAATTCCCTTCACCTGAAAATTATATTGTGTATGGAGGTAAAAGTAAATTTCTATGTATTACATAAATTATTGATTCTCCTTGTGAAAACTTCAAGTGTAGTTGTAAAATGTGGCCCACAATTGCGGTAGATTGTAGGTTTGAATCTCAAGTGTGTGTTTAACATTTTTTTGAATCCTCTTGTTAGAATTCATGGCTCCGCCAGAGAGTGAGTTGTGGTTTAATACCTCGAACGATTAGAGGTGGAGTCAGGATTTGAAGTTTATGGGTTCAAAAATTTTATCCTTTTAAGTTACTAAGTTCTAAATTAATAATTTGTAATTATTCAATGATTTTTTTAAGACAAATAATACATGATTTCGACCAAAGCTACTGGGTTCAGACCAACCTTGTAAGCTAAAGGCTAGCTCCGCCCCTTTCGAACAAGTCTGTGCTCATGACCGGTTAGGACGTGTTGTCTGATCATTTTATTCTGAGCTACTTCCTCAATTTGTTCATTGGCTTTTTGCTGCATTATGCGATCATGACATCAAGTCTTGTTTGAAAAGAAGTAGTAAAATTTAGTTAAAATGACATTGGTAGCTAAATTTCTTCAGTTTTAATTGTGTGATGGCAGTGTCTAATACCAAAGAACACAATGGAGGCACTTGTTGATGGAATCAGTTCCTTGCCACACGATCACAATGCTTTCACTGCTGTTGAGTGCAATATGTCTTCTGCAACCCTCACATCCCGTGATAATATAAAAAGTGATGATGTCTCTGAATCAACGAGACACCATTCTGAAGCAGATGAAGGGAAAAAGGAATTAAAGGGAACAGAAGATACCGGCAATCAAATGGCAGACGGTTGTTCAGGAGAGCAGGTTTTAACCTTTGAAACTAAATCATCTACCAAGGATTTACATAATGGTTTTACTTCAAATGCTGCTGCCAAAGCAGCTGGCAATCATTTAAAAATCGAGTTGCCACCTCAATCAGGAATCAGCTTTTGTCCTAGTCCACAAAACAGCTTTTATTCCGCTACACAATACACAGAAGCCAAACAAAGTTTCTCCAACACAGAAGTCAGTGAATGCATTAGCAGCACTGTGGACAAGTCTGGTGAAAGTGGTGATGTTAGTAACTCATGCGATTTCGTTGAGAGCAGAAAGACAAGCTTCAACAGAGGCAGCACGGGTAGTGACGTTAGTGAAGAAAGCAGCTCTAGTAGTCTCAATAGCGCAACATATAAACCGCATAAGGCAAATGATACAAGGTGGGATGCAATTCAAGCCATTAGAACCCGTGAGGGAACGTTGGGCTTCAACCACTTCAGACTTTTGAAGCAATTGGGATGTGGTGATATAGGAAGTGTTTTTCTAGCAGAGTTGATTGGAACAACAAGTTTCTTTGCGATGAAAGTGATGGACAAGGCAGCTCTAGAAAGTCGCAAGAAACTTGTAAGAGCTCAGACTGAAAGAGAGATATTGCAGTCTTTGGACCATCCATTTCTACCAACACTGTATTCACACTTCGAAACAGATAAATTTTCCTGCTTGGTTATGGAATTTTGCCCTGGGGGTGATTTGCATGCACTTAGGCAAAAACAGCCCGGGAAATTTTTTCCCGAGCATGCTGCCAGGTCAGTGTTTTATATGTGTTTTTTGTATCTTATTCACGTTTTGTTCTGTGTTTAAGATCTCCAACTATTACTGCAATTTTAATGATAAAAAAATATTTGACGTTGCTGCCTGGATAAACCAATATGTTACCATATGTTATGCTATTGGCAAAGCTGGCATAAGTATTCTTTCAAAAAACCTGCTATCATTATTACGCTTTAAGTGTCCTAAAAATTGGTTGAAATGGGAGTACTTTTGATCTATTACATAAGGAAGATCCTTCAGAAAGTGAAGTAAGGCCCTCTATGATATCTTTCTTCTGATAATTTTCTCACCTCTATCGGCCTTGCTGTTCTACAATGATCAGTGATATTCTGCACTGTGCTAAATTTGCCGATGACTAAGTTTCTTCCAATTGTATTCTAGACCATATATGTTTGTTTGCCTTGTTGTCTCCTCACTTAAACGTTTGCATCTCACCCAAGCTATTCTTATTTTTTTCGACATTGAACTCAGACCTCAGAACCTTCCTGCTATGTTCACTTCATTCTTTTCCTGTTACATGTTCTCATTTTTTTTCCGGTGTCATTTGATTTGAAAAGGAAACTGACTGGTATAAGGTAATTTTTTTCTGGTGCTGACATAGTTGATTATAACTATGTAGTTTCACTTAGTCAAAGATAAGTTCATTCGGATGAAAGATTGAGATATTTAGTCTTTAATGATTATAAATAGTACAATTGTATGCTTTTTGGTCGCCTAGCATGCACAATATTCACAGACATTGCATCCTCTTTGATCAGTAAGAGCAGGGACGAAGGCACATGGCCGTAAGGGTGATCAATTGACCAGCTTCGTCGAAAAATTACACCGTGCATATAAATAAAATATTACATTTTAGAGGTATATAACACATGTGAGATTATACCGGGTATGTTGTTGTTGTTGTTGAGGTATATAACACATATTGAACACCTGTTGTCGGGAATTTTTTTCACTTCTTTTAAATTTGAATACCCTTGAGGAAATTCCTAGCTTTTCTGCTGAGTAAGAGTAATGATAGGTTGGAATTAGATTTCAGTTTAGTTATGGTTTTTACAGTTAATTTCTCTTTTGGAGTATAGGTTTTATGTGGCTGAAGTTCTTCTTGCACTAGAGTACCTGCACATGCTTGGAATCATTTACAGAGACCTTAAACCAGAGAACGTTTTGGTACGAGAAGATGGTCATATAATGCTTTCTGATTTTGACCTTTCCTTGAGGTGTGCTGTTAGCCCAACTTTAGTTAGATCCTCAAATTCAAGCTTAGAGTCCAAGAGCTCATCCTACTGTATCCAGCCATCTTGTGTCGTACAGCCCGCATGTATCCAACCTTCATGTTTTACACCGCGTTTTCTAAGCAAACCCAAGAAAGAAAAGAAGTCCAAACCAAAGACTGAAATATACAACCAAATGAACCACCCTCTTCCGGAACTCCTTGCGGAACCAACGAGTGCTCGATCTATGTCTTTCGTGGGGACACACGAGTACCTGGCTCCTGAAATTATTAAAGGTGAAGGACATGGAAGTGCTGTAGATTGGTGGACATTCGGGATCTTTCTCTACGAGCTCTTGTTTGGACAAACTCCGTTCAAGGGAGCGGGCAATAGGGCAACATTGTTTAACGTTGTTGGTCAGCCCTTGAGATTTCCTGAAACACCTACTGTTAGTTTTGCTGCAAGGGATTTGATAAGAGGTTTACTTGTGAAGGAGCCACAGCATCGCCTTGCATATAGGCGCGGGGCTACTGAAATAAAACAACATCCTTTCTTTCAGAACGTAAACTGGGCACTTATACGATGTGCTAGTCCTCCAGACGTACCCAGACCGTGCATGACATATGATATGCCCCGAACACTACCAGCAGGAAAGGTGGCAGGTGTTGATGTGAAACCTTCAGGTAATTATTTCGAGATTGATTTCTTCTGAGTAATTCTTTTCCTTGGCAGCTATGTCCCCCTGCAGTTATACGAAGAGCCACGTTGAAGAAACACCTGTTTTTTGTGTTCATTTGATTATGCAAATGTAAAGTGCAGACTCTGTTGAAATGCAAATTGGATGTTGAAGGCCATTTTTCCTTGCACAATTTTTCAGAATTCGAACTTATACAACTTGGAACAATTGCTTTCTGTCCAAGGTTAAGTATGTTGTTAATATTAATGAAGTAGGACTTGATGTGAAAAATAATGTGGCTATAAAACTAGGCATTATGTGATGTTTCAAAGTTTACAACTGAAGAACCAATAGATGTGCAATTGTAACAGCCTAGTCCACTAGTACTATCGTTCGCTTTGGGCTTAGGTCCACACGGCTTTAAAACACGTCACTAGAGTAAACCCAATATCTCTCCCGTGTTTTGTTGATGTGGGATTCGAGAGTATCACAACAACGATTCAGTCGATGAAAGGGACAGTAAATACTTGTTTAAATTGGCAAAACTGTGAAAATCTTGGGTAATTGTAAGGGGTAGATCTAAAGGTATGAGTATGGGTTCCCAGGAACCCAATAGCTTTTGGCTAGATTATGTATTTGTATTAAGAAAATCATTCAATGTATAAGAATATTTAGTTAGGAACACAATTCCTTAGTCCGGTCATTATAATATACTAATTTGAAGTCATATGAAAACCCATAAACTTAAAACTCTGGATCCAACTCTGATAATTGTATAGTCTTAATTCAGCGAATCAGCTAGGAGCAAGATTGCCCATCTGGAGAAGTGACAATTTTAGTCGCTCTTTTTAATTAACCATTTCAGTCTTTAATTGTTCAACACTGAACAAATATAGCCCATTAATATACAAATAAAGGCACTTTTGGTCAAATCTAACAAAACTTAAATGGATTTTGTTTCAAAGGAAATGGACTGGTCATACTCATACATGATAACACAAATACGTTAAAGAAAAGAACAACTTTGCTCTAAATATGAAAAAGGACAATAAACAAATACTATGAATAGAAAAGAAACACAATCTAGTAGAATAAAGAATGATGAATGGTTTATTCAGTTGTATGTAGAATGAGCTATTCCACCATTACTTTCGACAATCACGGCCGCAAAAATTCATGATTTTGAATCTTTAATTTTCTTATGTTAAGAGGATCCAAAAATTTATATATAAATAGGAAAATTTATTTTTACCTTCTATTATAATTTTCTCCCTATGGTCAATTGATTTATGATCAATTACATATTTTAGTTTTATGTCACATTTTCCAAGAGATCTTTATTTTTTTACATAAAAGATTTAAAAGTAAAATATATGAGGTCTTTTGCCGCGTAATTTTCTTTTATTGAAATTGTAAAAGATAATATTAGATATTGATATATTGTTTCTTCTCGTTTTCTTTTCGTCTTTATGAGCCGAGAGTCTATCGGAAACAACATTTCTGTCCCATCGGGTAGGTGTACACACTAGCCTCTCCGGACCCCGCTTGTGAGATTTTACAAGGCCGTGTTGGTGTAGTTGTTGTAAAAGGTATTGTTAAATTTATTTTCTTCCAATGTACTGTATAGTAACGAAAACAAAAGACTATATTTGATCAGTCCAAAAGAGGAACAACGAAAAATGAGCACTTTTTGTTATACAGAAACAAAAATAACTAACTCCAAACTTATGGGACTAGAATGAGCACTTTTTGTTAATTTTAAATACGAAAATGGAGCGTGAGACTCACGATCCACCGGTCGTTGTCAACGATATCATTTCATTTCCTCTTAAATCCCAACTCAGTCTCTGCCTAGCAAGGCTTATGCCTTTTAAACATCTACGGCATTCTCTTTCCTCAATCACATTTTACTTGCACTTCTCTCCAACAATCTCTCCAAAACCCTTCTTCACTCGCTTCTCTGCCGTAATCCTATCTCACGTGATGGCGGCAACACCGGAAAACTTCTCCACCGACGCTACTACTACCGTCGTCACCGACGCCGAAGCCGACGATGTTAAGTTTGGGTTTCAGCGTGCGGAGATGTACCAGAGTAAACTTGCGGGTACTGCTACTTCCTACGATCGTCATCTGTTCCTCTGCTACAAATCTCATGAGACTTGGCCTTCTCGCGTTGAAGCCTCTGATTCCGATCTGCTTCCGAAGTTACTCTCTGATGCTCTTAAAGCTCGTAAGGATGATATCAAAATTAAGGTTAGTTTTAACCTAAACTGATTACTTTAGTTAACGGCTCTACGAGAAACTTCTAGACTCGAATTAAAAGGGAGGTGGATGCCGTTCGCCTAATTGAAATGCCACGTAATCGGTGGATTTGATACTCTATCAGCTTTCTAAGTGGGTCACTGGAATAATGCTTTTAATTATTTTGTGTTCTATAATCATTTTTAGAGCGGGATTCATAGAACGAATTCAATTAATTTGAGATTGAGGTGTAGTTGATTGATTGATATTGATCGATTGTTTATTTTCGTGATTGTTTCTTGTAGACTATGTTGACGATTTGCGAAGTACGTGATGACATGGAAGTATCAGATGGAGATGTTTTGATTTTTCCTGAAATGATCAAATACAGGTAGTTTATTTGTTTGTTCATTTTAAATTCATTTATTTTCAAATTTGGCATTGAGCAGCAGAAAGCTGATATTCCTTGATATTCCATGTATTATGGGATGAATGAAACATTACCTAATTTTAAAACAAGAAATGAGAAATAAGCATTCATGAATTTGACTTGATTCTATTAGCTGGATCCCAGCTTTTTTATATCAGAAGAAAACAGTTTTGATGTAGGTAGATACCGCATTGAAGTTGCCCGCATGGCTTCGTTCAAGTGGCAAAGGTTGAGGGAGTTGTGACTTAGATTACTGGTTCGGTCCTGCATCATGCGAACTAAGCCTGGTATTTAAGTGGGGACGGGTAGAGGGGTTGGCCAATTTTCCCCAAGTTTTGGAGGCTGCTGGGTCTTAAGGGTTGGCCCCAGACAGATTCCTCGGCCATCAAAAAACAAAAGATTCTGCACTGAAGTTACTTTTTGCTTTACATGCTTTTTCTTTGGTTGCTTCAATATGTCGATCTCAACTTGTATGCTTCATCCCAATCAATTCTGTCTCATGGTCGATATCCACGTCTTTTGTCTATGGTGAAGGGATTTGAAGGAGTCGGATGTGGATGCATTTGTTGATGATGTGCTTGTCAATGGCAATCCTTGGAGCTCTGGATCGCAGGAGTCGCTGAGTGGTTCTTATGTGTTTGTCTGTGCCCATAATAATCGAGATAAAAGATGTGGTGTTTGTGGACCAATTCTGATTGAGGAGTTTGGCAAGGCGATTGAGTCCAAGGGCTTGAAAGACAAAGTTTATGTGACAGCTTGTTCCCATATTGGTGGCCACAAGTATGCTGGTAATGTCATAATCTTCAGTCCGGACAAAGATGGGAAAATTGTTGGCTACTGGTAAGTCCTATTCTTCTCTTATAAAGGAAGACCTGGATGTTGTTTTAGCACTAGACTCCAGATCACTTTGTACTCTAATAAGGGTAGTTCTTCATGCATTTTTGAAAATCTTTTACCTTGGATAACTATTACTATAGCTAAGTTTTTTGTATTTGGTTGGATGTAAAGGTATTTCACATATGATAATTGTAGAAGGTGAGAGAGGGGGCAAGGGGGATGGTGTTCTGGGCATATTTTGAACGCTAAATTGACACTGTTATTTACATATTGGTTGAAGCAAGTGAAATAAATTACGAGTTGTGATACTTTAGAGGAATGGTCAATTTTTCCATTCAGTTCAAAACATTTCCGTTGTGAAAAGATTTTGAACAATTTAAGCCAACGTGGAAAATGATTTCATAAAGAAAAATACACTTTCTAGTTTCTAAGCAGCACCTTAAGGGTCAAATAAAGAAGCTTTGCATTAGACTGTCCATTACAGACATGTTATATGTGCTGCCTTAATGTAGGTATGGCTATGTTGCACCAGATGATGTCCCTGTTTTGCTTGATGAGCATATTGGAGAGGGAAAAGTCATTGAACGACTTTGGAGGTTTGTATTGGTTGTCCTTTCCTTTGTTTCACTTTTGCATGCTTTGCTGTTGTTTTGCCACATGGTGCAAGTTGCAACTTTTCTGTTTGGCTTTTGGAAGATTGGCCCTTGGCTGCTTGAGGAAATATCATGATGTTTTCCATGGTTTAAGACTCTTGCAAGATAAATCTTGTTTTTCAACTGTGAGCTTGTGACTCAATGTACTCTTTAACTATGCGATTTGCTCATACCTATATCAATTTTTGAGGGAGCAGCAGTTGCTTCCTTTTCCTTTGAGGTGGAGCAGGGGAACAATGTTAGTACTTTCTCAGCGTCACTCACTTACTCAGTCCTCTACTACTAAATTGATCACTTAAGCTCTTGTCATTATTCTAGATGTTGTCTATAGAAATGGATTTTAAGAACCCACCTGTTCCAATTTGCTTTGCAGTTTCCGCATGAAACCAGTCACCATGATTCTTTCCATTATTACAGTTAAACTTCCCCCAAACTGAAGTGTTATTTGCGCCATACCTCCACATCTTCTATTTTCCCTAAGCAAATTTCACAGCACTAAGTAGTGAGCTTAAGATGCATAGTTGCCTCATAACCTCATTTGCTCCTATTGCTGACTTTTGCATAAAAGGCTATCATAAGACAATTATTGGAGATACGCCTATCGCAAGACAATATAGATCATTTAATGATTGCTTCCATAAAAGAAAAGTTTCATTAATTAACAAAAGGTTGTCTCTTATCAAATTAGGAAGAAGAAATGGTTGTTAGTAGAGCATAAAGGGTATCAGAAGATGATGAATCCCAAGTTATCGGGATCTGTGTTTGTCTGTCCCTACTTATTTGATTGGTGTGAGGTGCCATGCTTAGTGTCGATTTTAAGACTGGAAAGGTTTTGGTGGTCGACTGTTCGGAAAACTTGTTTACTTTTGCTATCTAATTAGGTCATAGTGTGGCAAAACTTATTCCTTTCAATACTAGTTTTGGACTAGTGGTAAGGTGATCCGTTTCAATTGCAGAAAGGGGATATTCTTGGGTTAAGAGTGTTATCACTTAGACATTGTGTAAACGGAAGATTTTCCCATTATCAATAAAATTATTTGCATTATAAAAAAAAAATCACTTGGACATTGTTTGTTGATGGTATTATATAAGTATATCCCATACAATAGGCCACCTAATTTCAGAAACGCGCAGCTTATTCCTTTCTCTGCATCTCTTGATCATTATGTGGTCAGGAGGGAGACATGTTACTTCTTAAATATTTGTCAGTTAATAAGAGTTATTCTTGTTTAAACAGTCAAATAGTCCTAGTATGAGGCCATATTGTCTTAGTCAGTTCCATATGCTGGATGCGCCTCCACTATGATTGGACCAGTTTCTACGAGGACTTCTTGGGGGAGCCACACCCCTTTATTAGGCCTAATTGCCTCAATGCGGTCATAATATTTGCAAAATCTGATGGTTTGGTTGACCTACATCATGCTTCTTGGACCTCTAAATTTAATCGTCTCTTAAGTTTCGGATGGAGGAAATTCTTTAGCACACTTGCGAAGCTGAATTTGCTTTGCTTTTATTCTAATTGCTGTAATCACAGATCTGATACATTCTACTCTGCTCTTCTGTAGGGGCCAAATGGGACAATATGATAAGGTTACTGAGAAAGTGAATGAACAGAGGGTTCCGGAAGTAACCAATGAAGAAACGAAGCCTCTAGAAAATGGAAGCCAGGAGAGTGTAACTGATTTCAGCTGTTGCCAAGGTGCTGCAGGAGTTTCTTGTTGTAGAGATGCAAGTGCTGAGCAGAAAGAGAGTAAGAAGGGGCAGGGAAGAGTTTCAAACTGGTTCGGCAAATGGGAGCAGCGTGAGGTTCTCACAGTCGTGGGCGTGGTTGGAGCAGTGGCTGTTGTTGCTGTGGCTTATGGCTTTTATAAGAAGGCTCGGTGAAATGTCATCGTCTCATTGTTAACTTGGCATAAACTTGGCGCTCAAGAGTCTTCAGGCATCTAGTTCTTGTAGAAAGGTAATAATGTTCGTTATAATCTCGAACCATGATATTGCATACATATTGGTATACGTTAATCTAAGAGTGGAAATGTAATGCAAAGTGTAATTCCACTATGGAGATGAGTTCCTTTGCTCATTCCCAACAAGAACCTAGAAAGGCTGTTAAATATAAAGTGCCAACTGATAGCTACAGGTACCCTTAAGTAACACCATACAGAAATTCTTTAAACTCCAGATGCCTTGCTGGTTTTTGTTTCTCCTTGCTTGGATTCAAGGGTGAATGAGATCAATATGGTTTTGTTAGGTTCTCTATCTTAAGTTGGTAGATTCACTAATTCTCTGGAGGCTGGGCTGGAGTGCAGCTTCTGAGTCGTTATGGGCAACTTTTGCTTTTTTTCTTCTTCTTGTGAAACAGGGTGATAGTTTCTTCAGCCTACGCCCTTTGACCACTTTGGAAACGACTCAGAATACTTCTTGATGAATAGCTAGCAAATAGTAGTGATATGTCTGGTCTAAGAAATTGTTGACAGAGTTGTTTTGTTAACAGTTACTGAATGTTACAACTTACAAGTGCGTTTATACGAGGCTTGGTAGATATAGTAAACTTTAGGCATCTTTTTCATCTCAACTGCCCACCTTTGGGAATTTGAAATGACAGAATTCTTCCTCTTCGTATGCATTTCTGGTTAAATAATTGATGGAAGATTTGACAAATAAAGAAAGAATCTTTGTTCAATATATGGCAACATGTGGATTTTGCCACCGTAGTTTCAACTTATGTAAACCGAAATGAAAACTACGCAAACATGCACAATTTAATCTACTTGTCCAGTATGTGCTTTACAAGCTCACCATCCGGCAAAAATTCCACAACCACAACCCTTCCATAAACATCACCTAAAGAATCAAAAAGAATTATCATTACTGAAAAGAGAGGTTAATCTTATGGACTTTCAGCAAATACTTACCACAATTCGCTAGACCTATTAATCTGCATTCATGTAGCGTTAAGTCCACTAAAAAGGGTGCTGCTTCCTACGGGGAATTTCTCGATTCCACGGGCTCAAACCCTGAGAAACTTCAGTTAAGGTGGAAGGATCTCGTCCACTAGCTCAACCTTTGATTTGAGCAAATACTTGTTGACATATGATTGTTATATATTGAAGCTACAAAGATGCAGGACAGTTGAGCAACTCATTTCTGACCTTCCCGCTTGTTTCCTGTGCAATCTGTATGAATATCCTGGATCTGTTGATGCTATAGCAGTCATTGACTAGTAAGCTATGTACCTGATACCGACATCCAGAAATACTTAAACCATATCTAAATGCGGATAACACACTTGAGCAGATGTCGTTTGTCTCAAACTTCTGAAAATATGAAACTCTTTCAGCACAATTCCGCAGAACGTTTCAATTAGGATCATTGCCTGCCTCTCTCATTTCGCCTCAAAATTTCTTAGGAATCTATAGATGTGCTCTTAAGTCCCAGTGATATCACTTAATGGCTAAAAAGACATGGACTTAATTCCTAAAGTCTCACAACACTTTGGCCAGTTATCGTTTTCAACTGTTTCTCTTTAATTGAACCTCTAAGTTCAGCTGCACCATCCCACTTTCCATCAACAGCATACACATTTGATAACAAGATATCGATTGCATGATCTGGATCTAATTGGAGAAGCTTCCTGGCAGCGACTTCTCCAATCTCTGTATTCTGATGAATCCCACAGGCACCAAGCAAGGCCCCCCACACGTGTGCTCCAGCCCGTGAGTGCATTTGATTAATAAAGCACATAGCCTTGTCCAGTTCTCCAGTTCGTCCGAGTAAATCAACAATGATTGCATAATGCTTTGATTCTGGCATCAGTTGGTACTCATTTAACATCATATTGAATAATTCAATTCCTTCCTCAACAAGACCTGCATGACTACAAGCTGCTAAAATTGAAAGGAACGTAACTTTGTTAGGCCTAACTGAGGAATCTCTAACCATACGATGAAATAACTTAATCGATTCCTTAGCTTGTCCATGAATTCCATAGCCTGCAAACATGGAGCTCCAGACAACAATATCTTTATCATCTGTTAATCCTTCAAAAACCTTAACAGCCTCCTCCAAGCTACCACATTTTGCATAGCATTCAATAAGTGAAGCCCCGACGAAAGAATTGCTGGTGAATCCTCCTCTAATTACATAACCATGAAGACAAGAAGTCAATTGAATAATCCCCAACTCAGAACAAGCTCCAAGAATTTTAACCATCACAGTAGCATCAGGCTGGATATCACTAGACGTCATATCACAAAAGATTTGCATCGACTTGTAGAACATTCCATTTTGAACACAACCACATAACAGAGAAAACCACGAAATATCATCTTTGTTCAGCATTCTATCAAATACCATAATCGCTTCCTTAGGTGAACAGCAGCTCATGTACATATCAATTAAAGCCGTGGAAACCAATATATCTAGTTCAAGACCTTTCTGGAAAGCTAGTTCATGTATTTTCCTACCTTTGTCCAAGTTACAAGAAGCTTCACATGCTTGCAAAGCACTGATCACACAAACCAAATTGGGTTCAACACCTTTATGTATCATCTCATCAAAAAGACTTATTGCTCTATCAGTAGCACCATTATGAGCACAACAAGAAATTATACAACTCCATGAAATTACATCTTTTTCTTCCATCATCCTAAACAAATTTACCCCATACTCTATGGACCCAGTCTTTGCATATAAATTCAACAAAGCGTTGGATACAGGTAGGGGACTTTTATTATTCATTCTAATTACAAGCCCATGAACGCTTTCCCCAGCTTTTAGATTCAGCAACTGAGTACAAGCAGAAACAACAGTGGCAAGGGTTACTGGATCTGGACTAACGCCACGTGTCATCATCATTCCAGTAAAAACAGCTAATGCTTCATCAGGCTTAAAACTTTGCTCATAACCAGTAACCAATGTTGTCCACAAAACAAGATCAGGCTTTGTATATTCCTCAAAGACGCGTAAAGCGTCGTCCATATCTCCACATTTTGAGTAAAACTGAATGAGGGTCGAGCCTAGAAACATGTTTGAATGAATGTTACCATGTTTTATCCCGAAGCCGTGAATCGTTTTGCCAAAATTTAGTGCTTTTAATGCAGAACACGACTTTAATGCAAAAAGTAATGTGAAATGATCAGGCTTTTCGAATGACAACATAGATGAAAAGAGAGACAGTACTTCCCCATATCGTTTTATTCCAAAAAAGCGTTGTAGAATGCGATTGTAGGTGTATGCACTTGGGTGAGGAATTTCATCAAACACTTTACGGGCAGTTTGAACAGGTAACAATTCGAAATATAGCTCTGTCAGTTTAGCGGCGAGTTGAATGTCTTGATTTAGTCCAGTTCTTATGATTAGAGAATGCAATTGGGTCAGCAATTTGGCTGTTGTACATACTCCGACAAGCTTCAAGACAATTTCCCGTGATCTCATAAGTAGCAAAAGGATAACCGTTCTGATTTACAAATATATAGGATTAGCTCGAGCAGCTCAAGTACAGAAGACAAAGTAGTGCAAAGTCAAAAGCTAGTTACAGAGAGGGAGATTTAGTTACAGTTAGTTGAGGTAGTTAGAATAACAGAATTCTGTTTGAAGGAATGTGCTGTAGCTTTATCATTGTAGATAGGCAGAATTAGGGGTCGACGTTCAGTATTTCGGTTCGGCATTTCGGTATTCGGTTTATCAATTGTATATACCAAATACCGTACCATAATATTTTAGTACGATTCGGTATTTCTTATTTTGGTTCGGTACTATTTTGGTACGGTTTCGATTTAAACCAAATCTTCGTTGTCTCCCCCTCCATTAACTAGCAAACATGGCGCCAACATTATTTTACCTTCAATTACTCTAATATTGTGCTTTCTTTTTCTTGATCCTCTAAAGTTGTTCACGGAATCTTTTGCCATTCGTTTGATACCTACATTTATGTGTTTGAGCCTATAAGATCCAGAGTATTTCAAAAGTTACATCGACTTTTTACATTAAGGCCAATGCTGGTAGCCAATTTAATTTGAGATTAAGCACTACACACCAGATTAAGAACTTTGTATTAAGGCCAATGCTGAAAAAGTGATCGTTCTACTACACCACTATGTATTTTGAGGTCCGAAAATTACAATGATGGTAAACCAGCCTCCTTTTCTAGTTGCCAATTCTGCTTTCCGGATGCATTTCTCCTCTGGGGGGTTCACTGTAAATAAATGAAACTTATATAAGAACTTTATACAAGAAAATGGCATAATTTCATGAATAAAATATATGCCAAATTGTGAATTACCATTCTCAAATGAAAGCTTGAACCGAAATAGAGAGACTTTCTCAAATAAATGAAAATATTAACTTGAAAACTTCCCGTGACAAGTTTAACTTATTCTACTTCCTCTCTCATGTTTAAATGACTGAGAGACAAGCTTGAGAATACTTTAAGACATGCATATGCCTTCAGGTTTTTTGTCGCACAGCTTTTATGCTCAACAAATGACATTAGAGCTATTGATATTCCTAAAAGGCTCGAGAAACTCTGGTGTGTAGTGTTTAATCTCAAATTACAAACTCTGAGAAGTCCGAGAAATTTTAGAAACAAGTTGACAGTAGTGAGATTTGCTTTTGATCTCACTTCATTAAACTATACCGAAATACCGAAATATCAATAATCCAATACCATATACTGTACTGAATTACCGAAATACCGTAATTTATGTACCGAAATAAACCGAAATACTGAAAAATCGAAATACCAAATTAATTCGGTTCGATTCGGAATTCGGTTTTTCGGATTTTATGCCCACCCCTAGGCAAAATGGCCTAAATGGCACCTATACTTGTGACACTTTGTCATGCAGGTCCTCAAACTTAACAATTTGCCAATTGAACACTTACACTCCTTCAAACCGTATATAATAACCGTTTATAACCATTGACCAAGCTTATGTGGCATTAAATCAGCTGAGTTGGACAAAATGTATGAAATACACGCGTATAAAGCGAGTGTAAACAATGAATTTGATTTAACACTGATATGAGATTTAAATCAAATTCCTTAGGGCAAATCATTGATGTAATTCCCACAACTAACATCCAACAGGACCAACATATCACTTTGATCACTAACAATAACTTATAAGAAACCACTTAGGAAGCCTAGTTCTTGCCATAACCCATTTGATCTTTTTTTTTTCATTGTTTTGTTTTTCTCAGAGCAATTATGAGCAGAAAATTAGAAAGAGGAAGAAGAATTTTGTATGCAAAGAAACAAAGAAAGAGGAAAAGGGAAGAAGAAGAAGAGATGCGGCAGAAAATGAAGAAAAGAGGGGAAGGTGAGAGAAAGGCTAAGGTATGGAATGGTATAGCCCCCTTCTCTGAGTAATATTAGGTCAAAATTCGATTTTATTTCTCTATGTATATATATAACACAGATTTGGATAATCACTCCTTAAATTTCACTCCGCGAATTCCCCAAACCCAAATTTCTAGTTTTTGTTCCCTATGTAATTGTAATCAAAATTCTATTTTGTTTCTCTCTTTGTAATCAATTTTTAGATGGGGGCATACACAGGTGAGAGAAGGCACAGGGTAATTGGAGATAAGAAAGAACTCACCGGCGAGAATTCCCGGTGGTCGGAGGAAACCGGAAAAGCATGATGATTTTTATGTTTGAATTTTATTTTTATTTTTGATTTTAATTATTTTTAATCTATCATGTGATATGACATCTACAAATTGTTATTTTCTGACGTGGCAGCCAACGTGGAGGAGATTGTATTACACGCACTGACAGCCTCCTGTCATAAGCGTTTATTATATATGGTTTGAAGGAGTGTAAGTATTCAATTAGCAAATTGTTAAGTTTGGGGACCGGCATGACAAAGTGGCACAAGTATAGGTGTCATTTAGGCCATTCTGCCTTGTAGATACTAGTGTTTTAAAAGGCGATTTCGAGGCAAACCCTGGGGCGAGGTGCACCAAAAAGAGTACGAAACCTAAATGCCAACTTTTTGGACTCAAAATACCTTTCTACTGCCCAGAAAAAAAGGTTACTTTTCTATATCTAACGCGGTATTATACCGTGTTATACTTTAATGTTGTTTCTGCCGTTAAAGTATAACGTGGTATAATAACGCGTTATATATAGCGTTGTATAATACCGCGCTATATATAACGCGTTATTATACCGCACTATGCCTGTTAAATAAAAAAAACCCTTCTTCTTCCCACGACAGAAACAAAAGCTTCTCCAACCCCCCCCCCCACCCACCCACCCCACCCTCTTTTTCTCCCACAAAAAACGAGTGGACTCCACCCGTTACACAAAAAGATAAGATTGTAGGTCCCGCATCCAACCTAAGCCTTCTATTGTTGTGGTTTCTTCGTTTCGGGCTTAAAATTTCAATTTTTTGACTTTTCTAAACAAAGTAAACCAATGTATTCAGATAGTATTTCGTGTCTTTACAAATGATCCATTCTCTTCCTTTTATAGCTATCTCCAAGTTATACGTTATGCCTTTGTCATAATAAGGCCATTATAGACAATTAAAGGCATTAAATGCTACGTTACATAATCATTGTGATTCAATACACCCGTACGGGTTACGGTCCAGGCCGGTTACGGGTTGGGGCTTAACGGGTTCGGGTTCATCCGGGTAAAAATTGAACCGTAAGGGTTACAGGTTAAGGGGATCGGGCCGGGTTTAGTGTATTTTTTAATTTTTTTGTATTTTGTATAACTATTGTAAGTTATATTAATAATTTGTATTAATTTAAAGATTACAAGTTATATTAATATAAAATTATTAATATAAATTGCAAGTGCTACATTTATTTCAAAATTCAAAATTAAAGTTTGCATTTAAAAAGTAAATTAACAAAAAATAGTAAAACTAAATTTTCATGCATAATAAATTAACAATACTTTAAATTAATCTAACAAACTAAAACATTAAGCGTAAATACGTCCAATAATTTTAAAATAACACAAATTGTCTTAAAATCTTAAATACGAATTTCCGGAGGACGCTCAAGACAATACTTTATATGCCTCCTTAAACTGCTTGTGCCAGACTCTGAACGAAAATTTAAAACTTGACCATAGTTCTTGCACTTTACTTTCTGACCTTCTTCATTTTCTTCTACCACCTCAAAGTGTTAGCCAAACATATGAGCGCACTCTAGAAGTACGAGGCATGATTTAAATTGAATTGAGATTTGAGAATTTGAGATTGAGACTTGAAATCTTGAAAATTGGAGAATGAGAGAATGAGAGAAACTGAGATTGAGAAATGAGAGTTGAGTGAAGAAATGAAGAAGAGGGGGGTGTATTTATAGTTTTAGAGAAGGTTAATTTTGTAAGTTGAAAAAAGGTTAAATTTTAAAGAAAAAAGAGGCTATTAATACAATTAACCTGTTGGGCAACGGATCCCTGCCAGGTCTGACCATTGCCAACGGTTAGTGGGCCCCACTTAATTCAAAAAATTAAAAAAAAAACAGAAAAAAGGTTGTACCGGGCCGGGCCGGTTTAACCGGTACACGATACTGTTCACGTGGACCGGGTTTGACCGGTCCGGTTAACCGTTACCAAAATTTAAACGAACCAACCCCCTCTACCCCTCCTACCCAGCCCCACCCAGCCCCCTATGTACCGGGCCGGTCCGGTTATGGGTCAACCCGATCCGTTAGACACCTTTATAGACAATTAAAGGCATTAAATGCTACGTTACATAATCATTAGGATTTAATACAGATTCCCTAACGTTTTTAGTATTTAATGCTTATTAAATCTGTATTTGTACTCTCTTGTGCTATCAGATTCATTCTCCTTGATTTTTGGATTAAATAGGTACGAGCGTTGAGTCTTCTGAATAACTGCTCGTGCCTCTTCATGTGCCTCTGCTCGTATCTGTTGCAACTCGTGCCTCTTTGCCAATCATAACTCATTGACCAGTCTACGTGTCATGACACGTCATCTTCCAATCACTGTAATATGTAAACTCAATTTTTCCCAATACTATCCCAATAGACAACTACTTGAAAAAATTTCGCCTGAACTAGAGAGAACACCGGAAAATTTTAATTAGTGTTTTGCCGAACCTTCACTTCGCCTTATCATTGACTATTTTTTCAGCTTTTAATTGAATTTTTGTAATTACTCCAGTTTGAGATCTTGTGAACGTATATTGTAGAGATAAAAGGTTTGTTCAAATTTGCAGAATAAATATTGGGAATTGCCGAAGGACTTTGGCCGGAAAACTAGGGATTCTAGGGTGGGAGATGGCATGATAATGGTTTAGTGGTAAGAGAAAAATAGAGTGTGTAAAACATGCGCGCCAGCTGTAAAAAATTATGTGTTGTCGTAGATACACTCTGGAAATGTCGAGTGTGTAAGATAATATTAGTCTATAAAAAATGTGTAATATGGATTTGTTCCATAATTCTACTGCTATTGAAATGCACATGCACTGTGTCATCCTTCCACAAGACACAAGTTGTCATTTAATTTCCTGACTTTAGAGAGTAGTCGTATAATAAGAAGTCTTTCTTTGTTAGATTAAAGAAAGAAGACGTAGCAAGTAATTCTTTTCTTAATTAAGTGATATAAAAAAGAATGAGTTGAAATATATTTTTTTCTCGAAGAAAGACTTGAAATAACAGTACTCAACTGCTCTCCCAAGTCAAGAGAAGAGATTAATTAGAAAGTAATCATGATTACTTCTCGGTGGGAAATTATTTAAGAAGAATAACTTGTAATCATTGGAAAGTAATCATGATACTTATCAATGGGAAATACGTGAAAAAGAATTACTTCTAATTACACCCCAAACTTTGGTAACAGTCAAGAAATGAGATTAAGAAGTAATCATAATTTATTTTGTGGAAAATTTGATCAAGTGAGATCCCCAAAAACCAAACTTGGCAAATAAAAGTTGAATAAAAACTTCAAATGCTTTTGACATTTTTTTCCGTAAAAGAAAAAACATAGAGGTGCCTTCAGCGTGCAAGATTCTTGAAAAAGTCTTGACATTAATAAAAAAAATTAAGTAAAAGTTAATTAATCATTTAAATATTGACATGATTTAACGACTTATTGGATGCTTACTAGAGATATAACCGTTTATTAGGGTGACATGTTCATGAATCATGATAATAGAAAGCTAAGTTGTCGAAATGTCGAAATGAGCTCCAAATTAATATCTTAAGAGAGGGTATTAGATCTTAGTTTTACTCAAATAACTATATATACACTCTTTCATTCTCTATCAGTAATCCAAAGTTTTGTTAATATGGCTAGTGGAAAAGAAATGCTCAAAATTTGGCATAATTTTCACCATTCTCTTTATAGCAATTTCTGGTATGTTACTATATCACTCTTTATCAAGTCTTATAATTTTACTCCTAATGATTTGATTTTGTCTAAAATTATAGTATATGATATGCAGTTGAAAATTCTTGGTCTCCAAGAATATTACAAGTGATGGCTTTCAAAAAGGTGATGATACCATGGTTTTCTATACATTAGTTATGCATAGGATAATACCAAATAGGATATATAAGTAATGCTTGCATAACTAATGTATATGTTCAAAATATCTACCAAACATGATATTATTAATACATAAAACTAATGCATGCATTATTTTATCTAATGCATCTTACCAAACGACCCCATATAGTAACTTGTGGAAAGAATTGCAAGATTGATAGTGATTGCGATGATGGTTGGATTTGTAACGCATGTAAATTAACTCAAATGCATCCTCCCTTTGGAGAGTGGGCATTGGCTTGTGTAATTTAATTCCTTAAAGGATCATTCGGGTGGTGAAATAAGAGATTATAATCTCGGGATTATTTGATCATATGTATGGTACAATTTTTTAATTTCGGGTTTGATGTCTGGTACGACAAGAGGGGTTGCTCTGATGGTAAGCAACCTCCACTTTCAACCGAGAGGTTGTGAGTTCGAGTCTCCCCAAGAGCAAGGTGAGAAGTTCTTGGAGGGAAGGATGCCGAGAGTCTATTTGGAAACAGTCTCTCTACCTCACGGTAGAAAGTTCAGCAGTTTGGGTTGTATTCATCGCTAATTTCTCTCAATGTGGTTTTCGGATTTAAGTATTTCTCTTGGTACTGCACCTCTCCTTTAATTTGTTTGTTATCAGAACAATAATGTTCAATTCAATGACCAATCACTTAGTTGAACTGAATTAAAAATTAAAGAACTATTAGAAATTAAACCATATGTATTAATCTTTAACTGGGCTAAAAATATGAATTTGGTTCGAAGATATACCGTGTACGTAATCAACATACCCACTTCTTCGAAATTCGATAAATAATAATTAGAGTGGAGCACTAATTGTACAAACCTATATATGGAAAATCACCAAAAAGAACCTATAAGCAATGTTCTAACTATGTTAAGCACGTTGGTCTCTAAATCAGAAATTGACTTACGAGACATTCACTATTTGAGAGCTAGGCACCAAAGTAAATATTCTCCGGTCCACAATAAGTGACAAATTTGATTTGGGGACACTTATTAAGAAAATATTAAATTCTATTCGAAAATAGTTGGTGTGACTAAACTACCCTTCATTACATGTTGCACCATAGTTACAATAGCACTTACTTGTCTTCTCAAATGTGATGAGTAAATGACTTTTTAGGAAAGCGAAATACATAAACAACCCCTTTAAGTTGTCATCAACGATCAGACAGATACCTTAACTGACCTATTTACCATTTTAACACTTCTTCTCCACTAAAGTGCGACCTCGTAAACGTTTCACGCTGACATGGCAAAGTGTGTGCTTTATATTTAATTCTAAGCACGTGAAACTCTAAAAATTAAGTTTTTTTCCTTTTTTTTAAATTTAAAATTCAGCTTTATTTTATGTGGAGCACCATATTTTTATGTGGGTCCCACTACATTTTTTAGTTTTTCACACATTTAATTTTACTTTCTTCCCAAAATATTTCATCTTCGCCAAATCACTAGCTCCTCCACCTTCCGCCATTAATCCACCTCCTCTTCTTCAATCTTGAAAATAATGTAACAATTAATAACAACCACTCCACCATAACAATTTTACTGACCACCCACAAAAGTTCCATCCCATTTTACTCATGGTTAGAGCTGCTGGGTCTTCGCAGCTTTAGTTCGTCGGAGAAAAATAGATGCTAGGATGACTGTTTTTAGTGATCTCTTCCATGGTATTAAGGTGGAGTTTCAGTTGGTTAAAAATGGAAGAAAAGAGAAAGAGAGAGATGGTGAAATGGGTGCTCTACATGCTGTGACCTCTTTATTTTGGGAGGGGGATTGGGGGGTGGGGGGAGGTAAAGGAAGAAGATGAAATAAGAGGGGCGGCAGTGTATGTTTATTGGTAAAAAAAAAAAGGTTTTTTGCTTTAATTTTTTTTGTTAATTATATTTGTCAATTTTTTTTATTGCAATATACATTTGTCATTCTTTAAATTGGTTCATTTTACATGTCATTAGTGAGTGTAATTCACGCATATAATTTGCCGGACTCAGATGTTCACGTGGTACACTTAATAGCCACTTGAAGTGTTAAAATGATAAAGGGGTCAGTGGAGATGTCTGTTTGATTGTTGGGGACAACTTAAAGGGGTCGTTTATATTTTTCGCCTTTTAGGAATACGTACATAAGGGTAATTTTGAAAAAACAAATTGAATTTTTCCTTGATTATATAAATAAACACTTATTTTGGAACAAAATAAAAAAATAAATTGATCACTTATTATGGACCGAAGGGAGTAATACTTAATTAAAGAGCCAGACATCAAAGTAAAAAGTATTGTTTATTATCTCTATATATATAACATTTTAGCCGTAGATATTTCTTTTTTTTTTAATCCAATTGAAGCTTGTATATGTAATATGATAGGACCAAACTTATTGTTGTATATGAAAGTAAACAAAATAAAAAAAAAATCAAAAAGAGATGAAAATATGATGTAAGCGCTTACATCGACATTCTTGTGATGTAAGCGCTTACCTCGACATTCTTATGACGTAAGCGCTTACCTCGGCATTCTTATGATGTAAGCGCTTACCTCGGCAGGGCATTCAAATGCTTATAAATAGGGGTCTATATTTTCATTTATAGATCATACCAAAACTTCTTCTTTCTCTCTTCAATTAATAAAGAGTTATTTTTTGTGTGACCGTGGAGTAGACAAAAATTACCGAACCACGTAAATCTTGTCTTGTCTTGTGCAATTTATTATTTTTTTCTCTTAAATACGTTTTCTTTTTATTATCTTGACACGCTTCCCAACATAATATATATGTACCTCTCTCTCTGCGTGATTTGAGAGAGGGATCCTGAGGGTTAGGGGATATGAGTATTGAAGCTTTGCGCATTTGAACTAACACATTCTGCATTTAATTAATTCAAAAGCAATTAGTATCTCCTAAGTAATTCTTTTATTGAAATTATCAAGCTAACATTATATAGCTGAACTAGAGACAAAGTGACCACAGGTGAAAGAACCCCACTTTAATTTCCCAGCGTTTTTTTCTCCACGAACAAAACACCAACTTATTTCCTAACATTTTCTAAAAATTGCTGAAATTTCTCAACTTAATTAGAACATTGAGAGCATGGATGTCCCAAACTTGTCCTTGGCTTCCTTGTCAAAAGGATCCTCACCTAAATACATGTAAATGTATGCCCTGCACAGTAGTTCACTTTCCACCTTGCTCACTATCTCACCCATCACTGCATTTATTTAAGGTTTATAAAGTTAAATTGGCTTGAGTATTCGATAGCATGAAATGGATGATGAGAACTAGGAGCAGCGGCGGAGTCGGGATTGAACCAAAACTACTGGATTCAACCGAATCGGCAATCAACACTCTAGCTCCGTCCCTAATTAGGGGTGTACATTTAGTATCACAGAATTTTTTCAGAAAAAGGTTATCCATAAAAAAATTATTTTCTGATGTTTCGTTACCAAATATTATTTTTCAAGAAAAAGTCTATCTAGAGGGGGAAAAATGACTTTTTTCACTTATTTGCAAAAGTCATTTTCCTTGTAACTTAGACATGATATTTAGTAATTTTCTCATAAAATACTCTCCAATTTGCTATTACAGTTGATCTTTAATGTATATTTTTTTCAAAATACATTTTTTTTCGAAAATATGAAAAATCACTTTTGTTGTCCAAACATCAGAGTTTTACCTTTAGTCTGAAGAACATATCCAGGAAGCCTAGAAATCTCAATCACTGATCCAGAAGTGAGCTTTATGTCATCAGATGCTTCACCCATGATCCTAATATAACAACACAATATTAGAGTTTTGAAAATATATATGGTTAATTACAATTAATTAGCTAAGTATTTAAAGTTGTTATAATTAAGTAGTACTAGTACTTTTTGGTTAGATCTTCATTCTTGCCACCAGTGAGTTTTTTTATGGCTGCACCAAGGCCTTCATCAAAATTCTTTCTGACCATACTCATTGATAGCCCAGAAAACACTATCACCAATCGCACCATCATCCCAAAATCACTATCAATCACCATTTGATACATTTCCTTTGTTGGTTTTGATGGTGCTTTGTTCCCAATTTTTGACTGCATTAATTCCTTCATTTTCTCATTGTCTGCATATATTCCTGGATTTTCAAAGAAGAAGAAATGGTTAATTTGGATGAATACAGCAGTATTTGTTTCTAATATCCCTATCAGAATGTGTTTAAAACCGGTAATGCATGACCAATAAGGGTTAGGTCTCGGTTCGAGCTATGGGTATGAAGTTGCCTTTGTTAGGAAGCGCTTTACCCCCACCCAACGTAGGACTTTCTGGCACGAATACAGATTTAGTCGAGCCATAATACGAGTACCAGACACCGAATGAAAAATTAAAAAACGAACTGATAATGCATGCAAAATAGAGGGTTAATTTCATGTATACTGAATTTTAGTTACTGTAAAAGTAAAGTCAGAAAACTACTTTTTATTTCATTGTAATAATTATCGAAAATATCACCAAAATACTTTTGCCAACTTAAAGTAACTAAACTTAATTTAACCACTATATATAACAGAAAGTTATAAAAAATTTATCCACTATAGCAGTAAAGTCAACTTGATGAATATATTTTGTCGTTATACATATATATATAGTGGATAAAGTTTAGTGATATTGCCGTTATACTACCTAATTAATTATTGGATAAAGTTTAAAGTTCCCCAACAAGGGGAATACGTGGCAGCAAGCCACATCCTAAAGAAATGAGTTTAGTTACTTTAATATGACCAAAATTTATTCTAGACTTTAGAGGATACAGTTTAGTGATCATACCTAAATAAAACTAATAGAAATTAAGACAGAACCAAAAGTGAAGTTATGCTGCTAACATTATGAAAGATATAGATTTAATTAGAAGATAATTAATTACCAAAGCCATATATCTTGAGGCCTATGCCAAGCATGCTTTTCTTCCTTAAACCAACAGCTTTCAATAACTTCCCATCTTGTAGTTTGACAGGAAAAGTAACTCCAGTTTTTGGTTCAGTTTCAACTGGAATTTCCTCCTCTTTTATGAGTTCAACTTGGTCACATTTCTCCTTCTTTTCCTTTTCAGATTTTTCACAAACAGAACTCTCCTTTTCTGTTTCAGTGTTAGCACTCTTTGGTTCAACTTCAGTCTTTGTAGTGACATCTTCCATTGTGCTTGGCATTTTTAAGCTGCTTGTTAAATTAAAGGCAAAAAGAGGATTGTCCGATATATTGGTTTTTGTTGTGGTTTGAAGTTTTAGGGTTAAATGGGGTTTATTTATAGGGTGAAATTGCATGAGGGTTTGCTGTGAAATATCATTTTACTTGATTTTCCCATGCAACGCAAGTACCTCGGTATGAGCATTTGAGATAAAGGGAGGAGAAATTTTCTTATACGTGTCATTTCATTTCACGTAGAATCATTAACTGATCACCTTGAATTGAAGAAGGCAGTAAATTTCAATGTATGTGATACACATTTCAAGGACCTGAGATGTTGGCTTTCATTAATGATCTCATTTAATTTCTTCATTGTGAGTGTCATTCCAACAATTTCGAGGTGATGGATGTACTAATCGAACTGGATATGATGGATAGTAAGACTGACCATAAAATGAAACTTGACACTTGCACAACTAGGAAAATAAATTTTATTTTGAGCTCAACTTTTGACCTTAAAAGATGGCTTATACAGTAACAACATGTCCAGTATAATCAGGGGTGGATGCACCATATAACTATCGGATTCAACTGAACTTGGCACTTTTGACGCGAAGTATAAATTTATGTGTAAAAAATCACTAAAATTGTAGTAATAAATAATAGATATGAACCCATAACTTTAAATGTTGAACCCATAGAATTAAAATCCTAGATTCACTTTTGAGTATAATCTTACAAGTAGAGTCTGAAGAGGACTATATGTATGCAGACCTAGCCCTTATCCTGAGGAGATAGAGAGTCGATTCCAATCAGGGGCGGATCTATTCAGTAGGTTTGGGGTGGTACGCCACCCACAAATCTTGGTCGAAACTTTGTATCTTGTTGGACCACGGATTTCGACTTTCTCAGATGATAATGGTGATTTGCAGAAGAGAAAGTTGGGTAAAAAAAGATGACCTAAGGACACTAAGGTTCAAAGACAAGGCACAAGCTTTGTCGGATTCTTCGAGGATATGTCTGAACAAGGATACAATATAATGGTCTAAGATGGGCATTTGTTTTTGGGCCTATAACGAAGTGGACTGGCTTTGGATTATCACTTGGGCCCAGAATTTCACTTGGCCCTTTCTGAGTTATACTAGAAGATTCTTTTATATTTAATTGTAAGTAGATTTTCCTTATTCTTATATTTATATCAAAGTTGGTTATTCCTTTACCAATAGTATAGGGACAGTTGTCATAGGTTGTAATACATAGATTCCTTTCTAAATTGTATAAAGAAACGTTCTGTACAGAAGAGATTTCATTCAATACACAGAAAATTTTCTAAATTTTGTTCTTTACATTATCTTTTCCCATATGGTATCAGAGCGATAAGTAACTCAGGTTGCAGATCCTACTGCTGCCTCAGTCATGCTTGATTCATCTCAATTCCAAACAGAGTGTTAGGTAGAAAACGACGGGAACACTGATCCAAACAGAGTGTTAGGTAGAAAATACAAATGTTAATAGTTGTCAGCAATGTTTTAAAAGGCGGGGTCGTGAGGCGAGGCGTTTTACCTCTAACGAGGCTAGGCGTAAGCCCTGAGACATGGGGCGTAAGTCCAAGGATCTTTAATTTTTACTAATTTCAAAAATTTTAAGATAGTATAAAATAAAAAATAATTATAAAAAATACATTAAAATCACAAAATTATAACAAATAATCTATTGAAATATTTATAAAATATAATTCAACTATGAATAATACGAAAAGTATGACCTATATCATAATATACAAATTAGTTGCAACGTGATTACAACTCAAAAATCAAAAGTAATGTATTCTATGCGAAATGTTATATGTATATCTTAAGGAATAATATAATCAAAAGTAATTTGATATTCTTTTTAAATACTCCTTTTATTTAATATGCTTTCTATTTGAGAGAGAATTTATTAAAAAAACATAATTCACAATTTAAATATGATTATCAAGCATCATTTATTTTTAAGTTTCAATAAGTTAATAAAATGACACATAATTCACTTTACTATACCGTGATAACTAATTATTTGTAAATAGTTACTAGCTAGTACTGGGCTATTAAATTAATAAGTATGGTATCTCGTAAACGTGAAAAAATAATATTTTGAAAAATAGTTATAAAAAAATTATGGACTATTATATAATAAATACATAGCAAAAGTTAATGAATAAATATTTTTAAATGAAAGATTTATTTAAAATTTACTATCATATCAGTTTTAGTGGATAATATGCAATATTTTTTAATTTAATAATGACATAAAATACTATTAACGTAATGATTATTGATTAAGAAAAAAATAATTTTGATTAGTCAACTATTTATTAAAAAAATTTAAGAATTTACTAGGTTAGTTATATACAATTGCATAAAGTTATATTAGGCGAGCCATGCATCAACGTGTCGGGGGCCTAAGCCGCGACGGTTGAGGCCTAACTCTCACGCAACTAAGCGGTGCTCCGCCCCACGCGAGCCCGGAGAGTCTCAATTATTATGCATTTTAAAAAACACAGGTTGCCAGTACCCAATTCCCAATTGGAGAGCGAGCGAAGATGAAGATGATGAGAGGTGCAGTGCGTTACTCCTTCAATGGCAATCCCTTTGTCTCATTATTTGCTATTTCTCGTTTCAATGCTGTGATTACTCATTCTGCTTCGGCAATTACACCCAGAGATTATTCTTCCTCCATTTCGACAAAGGGGAAACCTTGGATTCCTAAAGGATTTGAGAACGTCAAGTGTTTAGATGATGCTCTGAGTCTGTTCCGTCAAATGGTCGAAACAAAGCCTCTTCCCTCTCTCGTCGCCTTCTCGAGATTGTTGAAGACTGTTGTAAATATGAAGCATTACTCTGCTGTTGTTTCTCTTTTTGGAGAAATGCAGAAATTAGGTATTCCAGCTGATGTATTCATATTAGGTACTGTGATTAACAGTTGTTGCCTGATGCATCGTACTGATCTCGGGTTTTCTATATTAGCCATTCACTTGAAGAACGGCATTCCATTTAATGTTGTCATCTTTAATACCTTACTAAAGGGACTCTTTGCTGAAAATAAGTTAAAAGATGGAGTTAATTTGTTCAAAAAGTTGGTGAGAGAGAATATTTGTGAGCCTAACAGATTCACGTATGAAACAATCATGAATGGGCTTTGCAAAAGGGCAAATACTGATGAGATCACCTATAATGCGATAATGGATGGATATTGTTTATGTGGTCAAATGGATAGAGCAAGGAATTTTTTTGATTTCATGGTAGATAAGGGCATTGAGCCTAGTATTATTAGCTATGCATTCTAATAAATGGATATTGTAGGAACAAAAAAGTGGACGAGGCCATGCAATTATTTCTTGAAATTTCTCAAAAGGGATTGAAACCTAATATCTTTACTTGCAATATTGTCTTGCATGGTCTTTTTGAACTTGGAAGAACTATCTCTGCACAAAAGTTCTTTGTTGACATGCTATCCGCGGGGCACATACCGGATTCGTACACTCATTGCACTTTACTTATTGGTTATTTTAAGAATGGACTTGTTGAAGAAGCTATGTCACATTTTCATACGTTGGAAAGAAGGAGACAAGATACAAATATTCAAATATGCAACGTTGTCATGGATGGTTTGTGCAAAAATCGTAAGCTCGACAAAGCTCTGGCTATTTTGAGAAGCTTTCCTTAATAGGTCTACATCCTAACATGATAACATACACTACAATGATTAATGGATTTTGCCGAGAAGGATTGTTAGATGAAGCTAAAGATATGCTAAGAAAAATGGAGGACAATGGTTGTTTGCCAAACAACGCAACTTATAATGTAATTATGCACGGATTTCTCCGAATTAAAAAAATTAGTGAAATGAAGGCATTTTTAAGGGAAATGACGGGGAAGAGCTTCTCATTTGATGCGGAGGATCCTTCTTTGCTTGACATGATACCTGAGTTTCCCTCGGAAAATAAGAAGTGAATTTATTTTCACTTGGTTTATTCGTCTATGCTCTCATGTTATGCAATTTCCTTTCACCTTTGAAAACGAAATCACATCCAATGGAATTGCAGAAACTGAGAAAATGACAATTAGAACATTGGTTGAGCTCTCCGGGCAAGCTCATTGAGGGAGGTACATTAGTTTGATTGTTTTCCCGCTTTTCTTTATCTTGGAAATCAGATGTTGTTGCACACTATATCAGAAATAATTTGAGTTTCCTTATTTGCACGCGTTATAAGTCTAGGAATATCAGTTTAAGTGGTATTAAGTTATCTCGAGATACTATCACTTTCTATCTTTTTAGAATCAATAATTACTCTCTGTAACTTAGAAATTGCTGTAGAAACAATGTTTTCTACAATATATTAGGTCTTGGTAACATCAACCATAAATGGAACACCAGAGCTAACAAGATCAAAACCAAACTTGTATCCCTGAACCATATGGTATGTATATTTGTGATTTTCCTGCAATTGACACATAACTTGTTAAAACCTGACAGAGCATATTATTACGGAACTGTATCTAAATTATTAAGTTATGTTTTCGGAGGTTTTTCTCTGATCTAAAATAATAGAACAATAATTATGTGAAGAGTAATTAACTTTATTAGTCATTGGACTAATAATCATCAGATTTCAAAATGGTTGTAGTTCATATTGTTATTGTCAACTAAAATATATAGAAGATGGAGGAAAGGGATGCCCTTTGAAGACGTACAAATCTGTTTGCAATTCTCTCCTGTAATTGTTTGTTTCTTGATTTTAGATTATGGATTTTAACTTTTAAGTATAAACTCTGCTTGTTTATTTTAAGAATTTTGGGAAATGGGGTTCTATGTTTCATCTCATATTTCAGCACTGTGTAATCTAAAGAAGTTTCATTACTTGTTATCAAATGGTGTTAAAACTATCAATCTACTTCTCAAAATGACATTTTGCTCTCTGGTTACCTGGTTATGTCTACAAGAAAAGTATTGATTCATGTTTGTCTTTTTACTTATCCAGCACACAAATAGTCAACCCTAGTCATGGCACATACCATTATCTGAGCCCCTGCTCCAACTGGGGTAACTTACACATTGCTTGCAGCTCGCTTCTTTGTGAAACTTCTGAAGACCCTATTGCTCTTAGAAGTGTAAAGTTGTATGATGTAACTAGTGTTACTCTTTGCAATAACAACTGGACTATGGTACGAGACTGAAATTTTTGAAGTTGGAAAACCGTTTCATTTGGAATATAAGCTCCTGCCCAGGCTACAGTAATTGCATGTTTAGAAGGCTAGAAGCTACAAGTGATAGCTCATTATGTACGTACATAGCACATGTTTGATAGCCTAGAGACTAGGAAAATCTGATTTATATTGTTATGAATATTTCTCTTCTATTGCAGTGATAGACCTTCTGATGGTACTGTTAACTTAGTGACTAAGTACAAAGCAAGATATTCTTATTAGCCAATGTGCTACTAACCGCATTTGACTAGATTTTTTTGTTGTTTTTGTGTTTTGAATGTCATTTTCACCTCCCTTGCTCTATCCATCAGGTTCCAGGTGAAAAAGAAGAAAGCCTGTTGTAATTTCATGAGCTTTATGCTTTCTGGGTGCAAGATCAAGAGACATTTGCAATCTCTCTCTTCACTCTTCAGTGGTGCATACCTGTTACAAGAGGTACTTTTCTCTCTAAGAACTGCTTGGTTTTTAAAGTGTTCTAGATTCTAATTTCAGTACTTTTATGATTAAACTGCTTCATAAGGACTCTTTAAGGTTGTTTTGTTGGTTTGGCTAAGCAAATAGCCTACCACATCTGTTATTAGTAAAATCCATGTGTCACCTGGAAAAACAAAATGATCGTAGTTTCTGGTGAGACCACAGTCTAAGAAAATGATTGGTGAGAACTGTGAACCAGTTTGATAATCTATTTTGGTTTTGGAACTATTGCAAAAGCTTCTCGGACAAAGTAGTGCGACTTAGTTATTGTTAGAGCTTATTTTGTTCATATAGCACAATAGAGAATTTAATAATGTATTCGTGTCTTTCTACAGGAGATTTGAACTTTAAGATTGGCTACAGCATATCACTTTCTATGCTTATAGGTTTGTGCTTATGTTTTAGTTAGCTTCCAGCTTTCACTTCGGTTTTCTCAATTTGTTTATGCGTTTAGGAAGGAATCTGCACTATTTCTAGCATTTCTGTTTCATTTAGAAGATCACTGCATTTGGACATTTTTATTTGATTGAGAAAGTAGTATTCTTTAATTAATTTCTCAAAACAGTTTTCTGGTAAGCGAAATACCCTGCAACTATACCTCCGTCCAGGCACCAGGACACCACATTTCTTTCCAGCTTCAGTGCCATTGTGTTTAACCTTCATTCAAATTTAGAACCCACAAATAATGCCCAAAATACACCTGATTAAACTTCACTTTGCTTAATATATACAGGGTGAGTAACGAACTAATTGTAGATCCATCCAAGACAATCCCATGCTAGATCCCGCATTTGAGACGAGGTAAACTATTGAGACTTGAAACTGATACTGTCAAAATCTGCTTAAGAACTATGCCAATTCAAACGAGTTGCTGTCATTTTCTAATATTGGTTTCTAAAGTGTTCTATATAGAGTAGAATAGTGATTCAGAGATCCCATATTAACTTTGAATGGTATGTTAGATGTATTCATCATAAAGGGAATTGCTCTTATTATATAACTGTTAAGGTAAAGCTTGTGATTCTCAAGTAACGTTACAAAGAATACATGTATGTTGCCCCTGAGATTTATCGGTCTTAAAAAAAATAGTACATGTATGTTATTTTCTTATTCCATTAGAGTTTGGTATATACGGCAAATTGAAAATGTTTAAAACTGTTTGTGTGGTCATAGATTTGACTGTTTTCTGCTGTTAACGGATTGGGTATTTTCTATTCACATAACTCTGGTTCGGGTATCGTGCTGGAACTTTTGACTTTCGCGCTTTTAAAACCTGGTATACACATGCTATTAGCACCTGGTTAACATGTGGTCTGTATCATCACCTTTCATTACTGAAGTCTCTCTGTCAAGGTGTGAGTTTACTTGTTAAGACATGATCATTCCGACTTCTGTAAATATGATTATCCAATTTATTACTTCACAGATGTCTCATGATGCTTATTTCACTCAGAAGAATCTCCAGAATAGGCGTGTATCTTAGTGCAACAAGTAACACATTTGTTTGAGTTGGATTGATGCGTAGATCTACAAAGGACGTGTTCTGCTTCTAGGAGGGCTGCAAGTGCACAAAGAGCTAGGGATTTGGAAGACTATAGCCACCTTACATTTGATCAGATTGTCGAATGAAAGAAACCAAATATGTGAAGGAAAGTCTACGGTTGTACAATTTTTGAAGTTCGAAGTGTTAACCTAGCCTCTGGTGTATATTAAAATTTTATGTACATGATCAGCGTTGAGTTGAGAGTCTTTCGGAAACAGCGTCGCTACTCTCTGGATTAGGGTAAAGTATGTGTACATTCTACCCTCCCGATACCCCACTCGTAGGAACTCACTGGATGGTTGTTGTTGATGATGTACATAATTATAAATTTTTATGCTAATCTTCTCAACCCATCTTCCCCAAAATTCTCATGTTTCATGTACTCTCCCCTCCCCCCCCCCTCGAGACTCTATTTTCTTTAAAAATTTAATTATTTTTTTTCAAAATTCACATAAATCCAAAAGAACTAATGTGTTACTTTACTTTTTTCAACAAGTATAACGCTCTGATTTGAGCTCGTTAACTAAAAAATACTTTTTTTTGTTGAAAAGAAAGTATCTTTTACAACATGAAAATAACTTACTCATTTAATTAAATGAAAGAAAATATTTTTCCTACATCATGAAAATAAAATACCCTGTTTGTCGAAATGAGAAAAAATATTTTTCCTACGTCATGAAAGTAAAGTATACGTTTTGTTCAAATGTAAGAAAATACTTTTGCTACATCATGTAAAGAATGTAAAGAAAGTGTTCGTTTTGTTAAAATGAAAGAAAATACTTTTTTTTATGTCATGGAAAGAAAATGTTTGTTTTGTTGAAAATAAAAGAAAATGGTTTTTCTACAATATGAAAAGAGAATACTCGTTTTT
Source organism: Nicotiana tabacum (assembly GCF_000715075.1). Lineage (NCBI taxonomy): Eukaryota > Viridiplantae > Streptophyta > Magnoliopsida > Solanales > Solanaceae > Nicotiana > Nicotiana tabacum. The sequence goes on along the minus strand of NC_134082.1, from coordinate 211,859,996 downwards.
TTAAAAATTTAAAAAAAAGCTTTTTCTGCATTAGGAAAAAGAAAATATTAAGTTTATTGAAATAAAAGAAAATATTTTTTCTACATCACGAAAAGAAAGTACTCCTTTTGTTGGAATGAGTTGGTGGGGTTGATGGGATGTGGAATAGGCAAATAAGGTTGAAAAAGAGTTTTGAAAATTGTTTTCCTTTTTTGATAAGGAAAACATTTTCCTCCAATTGATGGAAAATAAATTTATGAAGAAAATATTTTAAGCCAATCAAACATGAAAATATAAAAAAATATTTTCCGAAAAATATTTTCATTCGTACCAAAGAATAAAATAAGCACCAGAAAATGCAAAGAAAAGCAAAATGCAAATACGAGTGGTTACGTAAATAAAGACACAAAATAATTCGACTATAGAAATCAAGAATTATTGCATCTTCAAGTGCACATGGATTCTTCGGATCTTTTTACCTTAAAAATAGCACGGTATAGCCAGTTTTCAGACTAGTCATTCAAAAATAGTCAGCGTTTACGAAGTCAATGAAAAATAACCACTATTTTGCTGCAACAGAGACCGGTCCAACATAATATACTGGAGTTCGGTGCACTTGTGTATGAACACCAGCATATTATGCTGGACCAGTATACTTTGCTAACTCCAGTATAATATACTGGAAACTGGAGCACCGGTGCTCCAAACTCCAGTGTATTATACTGGACAATTATACTTGTTGGAACTCCAGTATATTATGTTGGAGTTCGAGTGTACTTATCCTGGAACTCCAGTATAATATGCTGGAACTCCGGTATAATATACTGACGTATTTTTCGGGGTTTGAACAGTATTTTCGTTCAGATTTATTTTTACATGAAAAGTGGCTAAATTTCGATCACTTTTGAAATTGGGCTATTTAACGACCAGTTGTAAATCTGGTTATTTTTGAATTTCTCCCCTTTTTACCTTTTCATTTTATTTGCGTTAGGAACTTTAGAAATGTTTCCTTTTTTGACTTTGAACAAAATTAATTTCTTCTTGAAAATGAGGTAGAAATTTAAAAAGAGCCAGATTTACAAGTGGTCATTCAAAATAGCTCAATTTTAAAAGTAATCGAAACTTAGGCATTTTTCATGTAATAATAAATATGAACGAAATTATTGTTCAAAATCCGTAAAATACTCTAGCATAATATACTGGAGTTCTAGTATAATATACTGGAGTTCTAGTATAATATACCGGTCCAGCATAATATGCCGGAAGTTCATATGCAGGTGCTCCAATCTACAATATATTATGCTGAAACTTTTCGCGTGTTGGAGTTCCAACATAATATGCTGGAAGTTCTTAGAAGGTGCACCGATCTCCATTATATTATGCTGAAACTTTCCGTGTTGCAGCAAAATAGTGGTTATTTTTCAATAACTTTGCAAACGATGTCTATTTTTGAATGATCAGTTTGAAACTAACTAGCTCGTGCTATTTTTACTCAACTATCTATATGGGTTTGGCCTGCTGGGGCAGTCCAACCCAATCCGTGATTAAATAGACTTGGGCTAAAAAAATTTGAGCTCATTTAAAAACGAAGCTATTAATCCCGGCCCAAGTAAGCCCGTGACTCATAGGTTTGGCTCATGCTGGATTGGGCCGGCCCGTAGGCTTGATAATATAGTTAATTAAAATATAAAAAATAGAGAAAGAAATAGTAGTCTAACCTCAATTTGGTAATATTTTTTATGTGAGTATAAATAACTTTTTGTTCTTAAAATTTTAGTTATGTTTAATGTTTAAGTTAGGGGTAGGCATTCAGTATTTCTGTTCGATATTAAGAATTTCGGTTCGATATTTCTATATTCGATTTATCAATTGTATATACCAAATACCGTACCAATCCAATACTTCAGAATCCAAATGCACCATTCTACGTCTTGTAACTTGTGACGATGACTCATCGTGTTTCCTTGTCATTGTTTTCAAAATACATTACTGCGAAGAAGTAGTTTCCATGTAAAATGCTTTCAAGAGACAAACTTAACCATTATCATCTCTCAATTTCAACTTTATACACCAGAAAAGTGCACCAAAAAGGCAAAAATTATTAAGGTATGTTTAGGCCAACTTCAGCCTTAGCCGACTTAATAAATCAATAATCTGTAAATCACGAGGTACAACCATTTAAGATACACACTTGTTTATCACATATCTTAGCTTTTAGGCTTATCTAAAAGGATCAACACAAGAAAATAAGCTATTTGTTAAAAAATACAGAGTTACACACTGAAGATTGAAGAATGAAGGTAAATAATGAGGAAACAAGAAGTCACGTTTGAGAGTCTCTATCGCAGTCGCAGTCGCAGCCACAAGCTCACACAGCCGATCTGTATTCTGTTCTTCACTTAATGGAGAGAAACCTAATTATAATTTCAATCCTTAGAAACAAGGGAAAGAGATGGACTTGGGCTTAGTCTTGAGTTACTGGGCCAGAAATAAACCTAAAATATTGGGTTGGGCTAGAGGCAGTGTAGGACTACTGGACTAGGGAACTATTTTATAACTTCGGTATTTCGGTATACCGAAGTATCAAACTCTTAATACCGAGGACCATACCGTTATACCGAAATACCAAAAAATTCATACCGAATTATACCAAATTAATTTGGGTCGATTCAAAATTCGATTTTTCGAATTTTATGCCCACCCTTATGTTTAAGTAATTAACATTGCTTAACCCGTATGGGTTGGTTAGGGTGGGCTGGACAGCCCATATTAACAGTTGTAATCATCGATCATTTTAGGAATTTTTACATACCTATACCATATACCAAACTTTATTACCTTCATTGTTTAAGGATTGTGTTAATTACATTTAAGCATACCAAATTACCATTTATATACCATAATTCAAATTAAGGGTATAATTATTTCTTCATTTATTTTAGGCGTGATTTTAGGACCGTATTTTCACTTTATTTCGTTTACCCGCCTCTCTCTCCTTACCCCTCCCCCTACGATTTACCTTCAGTTAATTTCCCCCCCTCCCCCCCACCCACGATTTACCTTCAGTTTTTCCCCCATTCTCGTACAATCTCTTCTCACCCACAGTTACCATCACTTTCTTCTCCACTTAATTACCTACAGTTGTATCCCCCACGATTTGAATTCATTTCCATCTTTGACCTCTTTTTTTTTTTTGGGCAGTGGTTGAAGGTTACTGGTTAACACAGTCGATTGAAACTCGGAGAAGAAGAAGAAGAAGAAGAAGAAGAAGAAGAAGAAGAAGAAGAAGAAGAAGACATATTTCCAGAATTTGTAGATATTTTGTAGTCAAATTGTAGTCAAATTAGAAAAATTGTAGATAAATTGTAGACTATTTTTTGCAGAAGATTTTGTAGAAGCTTTAGCCGTTTTGGATTTGTGAAAACAGAAAATAATGCATCTACAATCAGAATACAAATAATCTACAATTTATCTACAAGATATCTACAAAATAGATACATTGAATTTTAATATCCAAATTCTCATTTCAATTGTAGCATAATTGGCATTTTCGACATAATTGTAGAAGATTTGTAGAAGTTTTAGTCTTCCCAATCTACAATTCATCTATAATTTATCTACAACTTATCTACAATATATCTACAATTCTACAATTTAACTACAATTTATCTACAATTTCTGGAAATACGTCTTCTTCTTCTTCTTCTTCTTTCAATCTAAAATTCAGTCAAAACCAAGTCTAATCTTCACCAAAACCCCTCAAAATTGAGATATAAACTCCTAAACATATTCCGAATTACTTACAACAACAACCAATCCAAACAAATAATGATTTTTGAAAACCCAAATTTGAATTCAAAGCTTTCAAGCTTTTAATGACTATCAATGGTGGAAAATATATGGAAGAACAGATGAAGATGAAGAACAGAAATCTCCTTTCCGTTTGATTACTGGAGCTTCAGTAGCTTGCGTTTTTTGAGAATTGTAGTTGAGTGAGAGAAGAGAGATCTCTTTCCGTTGAGGAAGGAGAGAATTACGCAACAATGAGATCTCCTTCCGTTTCAAAATTCGAATTTAATGTTGACAGAATCACACGCAGATCTGGTGCCTTCATTTTAGCGCGTTTTTTATGGCAAAATCTACCTATTTTTGGATTGGTATATAATTTGTAGTAAAAGTGTGGACTACACGGGTAAATAACAAATTATGAACATTTCTGGTAATAAGGTTTGATATATGGTATATATAGGTAAAAATCCCATCATTTTAGTTCCGGATAGCAAATAAGCCATCTTTACTTTTATATAGAAAACTTCTCTTGTGAATTTGCGTCAACATCCAAAACTAATCTATCTTTTTTTTATATATATAATTCACCCTTACTTACACTCCAATACTACAAGATAATTGCTTTATTAAAAATAAATAATTCTTTTTCCAATGTGACATATTTGTCATAATATTATATCTTTTTTGATTTGTAATAATTACATGAGTCATACATACAATGATTGTGCATAATCACTCGTAATATTAACAAGGAAAAGCTGTAGTATGACTTCTTAAATTAATTTTATGTAATAAACTTTTATTAAAATAATTACAAAAATCATTCATTTCATTAATGGGAACGTACCACTTTTGTTTGCTTGTTTCTCCAAATTTAGGGTACGAATTGTATTTCCTTTAGGGCATTGGAAAGCCACCCTATAATTGAATTTGAGTGTAATTAGTTGTAATTATACATTTTTAATGTGTTTGTCTGATCAAGTAATTACTAGATCATCATATAATTAGTTGTATTTGGGGGGGGGGGTAATTACACTCTCTATTTTTCAGGAGGGAGGGGCGGGAGAAGGGGGAGTTGAAAATTGCTGATAATTACCTGGTGTACTTACAAGGTTATTTTTTTGAATCTCTTTTCTTTTGTTTTTGATTTATTTTTATTATTTATTCTTTTTAATATGTTTTTTCTTATAACTTTTTGAATTTATCCAAATATTATTCTTTTTACATTATTTATCTTTTATTTTCTTATTTCTTAGTTTCCAACATTTACTTCAGAGTGTTTTTATGCATAATTTCTCATGCTTTGTTTCTTTATTAATTATTTTTATTGCTCTTAACTATTTTATTTTTCCAAAAAATTATACAACGTAGGGTGTTTTTGGTATAATGAAAAATATTTTCTTGGAAAATAAGTAGTAATTTAATTTATTTTTCTGTGTTTGGTACGCAAATTAAGGAAAATATTTTCTCAAGTGTATTCATAAATAATTTTGATACAATAAACATGAAGCCACAAACTTTCGAACCAACAACCTTCCGAACCCACAAATTTCATAAGCTTATGAACCGCAAAACTTTCGAAACCGCGAAATTTTGAACCCGTAAACTTCGAAACACTAACCTCTGAACTCATAACTTTGGAACTTGTAAAATTTCGAACCTCTAAACCGAAAGATGAAAAAGATAAAACTGAATATATATATATTCCAGAAGGGGGGAGGTGGGGCAGTGGGTGGGTGGTGGTGGGGGGTTGGGGGTGGGGGTGGGGGTGGAATTTGTGGCGTCAACCCATCGGGTTTATCGTTTTTCTAATTTCTTCTCTAGCCGAGTGCGAAAGATTACCTTTTGATTTACCAGAAGCAGAAGAAGAATTAGTAGTAAGGTATCAAACCAAATATTCAGGTATCAAATTTGGTTTATTTTACATTGCTTCATATCTGAATCTACTAGTTTCTTCATTATTTGTAACAATTCTTTACTTAGGAGGTTGGAACACTAATTGGTATCTTTATCACATTAGCCAAAACTTATTTGTTTTTGTTCATTCATATTGCAACAAGATAGACTTTACCGAGGCTGAGAATGGACCAACTATTTAATCTTGGGTGGAAATTTCTTTTACCTATTTCTCTAGGTAATCTATTATTGACAACTTCGACCCAACTGTTAGGGATATAGTAGATATGCCTTAGATTCACTATCATATTTGATGATTTGAACATATTTTTGTGAACGCTATTTGATATAAAAATATATGGTATTTGATATTCTTTTATCATAGTTATTGTTAATTGTTTGATTAACTTGATAAGGTCCTTGATTAAATTTTGAGACTTGACATTGTGATGGAGATCATGATAATGAGAGTAAAGTTTCTTATAGTTTAATCTAAATTTGTTCTTGATCATATGATTATTAATTTGGACATTAGTAATCTAGTTAGATCAATATTTATGTGATCGGCTTTATGGGATAAAGATTAGTTGATCTCATTAACTAAATCACATAGATAGATGATGCATATAAAGATATGATCATTGAACCGACTCATTGGATAATTCCTAATGGTTAGAATTACCATAAACTGTCAATAGAATATTCTCTTGAAGAATGTAATGTAAGAATTTCCTTTGACCTGAAAATAAAATTTGAAAAGCCAGCAGCAAGTAGTTTTAGGTTCATATAATTTCCAAGAAGTATTCCCTCAAAGAAGCCAAACTTTTGAAGTCGATATAAAAAAATAATGTCAAATTTTAATAGCGATTGTCGATATATTTAATGTTAGTGACAATACAATTGAAAGAACTAACTAGTAACACCACAGATGCTAGCATACTTAGACTACACAGCTTTGAGATTCTTAGTACAACTAGAGCACTGTTAGAGAAAACATAAAATGCCAAAGAGATAAGTAACTGCATTGTTTTTGCCATGTGCTAGCAAGAGTATGTCATACGGTAAAATAAAATTTCTATTGCATTCGCTAACAGAAAGCATATGTTAATACATGCATGATCAATAGATGCAACTTTAGGATGGTTCCTTAAGGTTCTACTTATTCTTGCTAGACCCTCAGTAAATAAGTAGCAAATGCAGCACTGTCTTTGGACAGTTTAACTTAACCACCATAATCATTTCAAAAAGGTACAAGGAACATGATTTTACAGAAAATGAATAATCAATATAGTCTACAAAGCTCCCTAAAAGCTCCAAAAGGGACAAAAATACCCAAACTTTGAAAAGGAATAAGTAGTACTCCCTTACGACACACTTTCTTTATTAGTCTGTTTCAAAAAGAATAATACATTTCCATATTTAGAAACGATTTAACTTTAAACTTTTCATTTTACTCACTTTACCTTAATGAGAAGCTCTCTTATAGCCACACTCGCAATTGTGCCCCGTAAAGGTTTTAGGATTACATGTTTCAAAAGTCTTTCTCTTTTTTTCTTAAACTTTGTGCCAAGTGAAACTACATAGTCTAAATTGAAACGGAGGGAGTAGGATTTAGTAGAAGGAAGATGAGAGATAGAAAATAGATACATGCATGAGGTTGCGGTTGGCCAAGCCCCATCTCTCTCTCTTCTTCTCTCCTTAAACCCTGAAGCTTTCACTGTGGAAATGGCATAGCCCCTCTTCCCTTTTTCCATGTTAAGGTGCGTTCCCTTTCTTATTCTTGGGCCTTTTCTCAATGACCCATAATACTGCGATGAAGTCCACTGGGCTTCCAGCAGATTAGACCCTTTAAGAAAGTAAAAATAGCACGGATTAATCAGTTTTTGGATTGGTCATTATTTTGCTGCAACACGATCGGTGCACTTGTGTATGAACTTTCAACATATTATGCTGGAACTTCAATACGCTGAAAGTTCCAGCATAATATACTGGAGATTGGAGCACCCATATATGAATTTTAAGCATATTATGTTGGACCGGTGTATTATGTTGGAAGTCCAGTATATTATACTGGAAGTCCAGTATATTATACTAGAGTTCCAGTATATTATACTGGAATTCCAGTATATTATGCTGAAGTATTTTCTGGATTTTGAATGTTGTTTTCGTTCAGATTTATCTTTACATGAAAAGTGGACAAATCTTGATTACTTTTGAAACTGTAGCTATTTTTGAATGATCACGTGTAAATCTGGCATTTTTTGAATTTCTCCCTTTAAGAAATAGGGAAGATATCAGATAGCCTAATTTACAGCTGGCAATTGAAAAATAGCCACAGTTTCAAAAGTAATCGAAATTTAGCCACATTAAAATCTGAACAAAAGCACCTTAAAAATCCGGAAAAATTTCAGCATAATATTCTAGAGTTCGAATTCTTTACATATGAGATTCCAAAATAATGTTCTGGAATTTCATAATGTGCTGGAGTTCCAACATAATGTGTTAGAAGTTTATACGCAAGAGCTCCATAATGTATCATATTATGCTAGACTTTTCGTGTTTCAGCTACAGTATATTTGTCCATAATTTATCTTATCATAAAATAGCGGCTATTTTTAAATGACTTTGCAAACGTTGGCTATTTTCGATTATCAGTTCAAAAATTGGCTAGCCCATGCTATTTTCACTAAGAAATAAGATCTTATACAAATATCTAGCCGGATTCACTGTTTACTTTTTTTTAGCCGATATGCATATATTATGCATTTTTCATACAAGAATATACATGTATTATACATCCTTCGAGTATTTTTATTTTTAGTCTAAGAGATTGAGTAAAAAGTTATTTAGGTTAATTCTTCTAAAAAATTGATTGGAATTTGCAAAACTTGGCCTGGTACTTGTGTGAGTATGATATAATTAAAGGGTAAATTTCACATATGGTCATAACTTTACTTTTTTTCTCCAAAGTCATATAACTTTGTTTTCTCACACAAAAATCATATAACTATGATTATTTTTTTCACCAAAGTCGTATAACTTTGCTTTAAGACTCTCTTATTTTCTCAAGGCTTGTCACCTCTTGTATTTTCCTTCACTTGACTATGGACTCTGTCATCTTGTCATATTTTGATTTACCTTTATCACCTATTTATCGTACCTTACTCGTAATGCTTCATTTACGCTCTTCTTATTTTTCTGCTAATATTGATGTATATCACATTATTCTGAAAACTTCAATAAAACCTTGTTTCACTTTAGCTCTCTTGGCTCATTCCATCATTTTGGGTTACTCTAACACCACCTGGATCCTGATATTCCATCATTCTCTTAAACAATATTTGCTAACTCCCACGGGGCATTGATTGTAGCCTATATTATATAATTTAGATGCTATTTACACTCTAATTTAACCGCGCTTTATTGATGTTTGAATATTAAAAGATAACAAAATGCTCTAATTGAGAAATTTATGTTTTGCAAGAGCCACTCCGAGCTAGGAGGGATATAAAGAACATTTGGGAGTCATTTATGAATGTACAAGGCCACTCAAAGGTTAGCCTGGGCAAAACGAAGCGAGGAAAGCAAGAAAAAATGCAAAAGGCAGGTCCGCGGTGCGAACCACTCGCGGAGTGAAGGCAATGTAGAGGCTAAAGTCTGCGGCCGGATCCGTGGTTGAATCAGCGGTCGCGAATGGGTTTTTAAACGCGAAAGAACGCATGGGCTTTTGTGTAATTTCTTGGGCAACTAACCTAAACCTATAAGAGCCCAAACTCGCCCAGAAGTCAGATTAGGCTTGTTTTAGACAATATTGGAGGCAAGAACTTGGAAGAGAAGATCAAGCAATTCTTTAGAGTTTCTATCTTCTTCTTACTTCTGATTATGAATTATGAATCATATTAGTGTTATGTTTTGCATTAGTGTGAGTAGCTAAACTTCTAATCTACGGTTATGATGGAACCTATTGAAGGATGAATTTCTTGTTATGTTAGTATAATTTTGCCATAGTTTTATCTCTATTTATTCAACTATATGCTTGTTGTTGTTTATTAAAGGGCCCTCAATTAGCTGTTCCTTTTTAGTGTGTATTACTCGGGAGAGAGTGCATATTTAGGTAGTTGTTGAACAACATCACTCCTAATGTATATGAGGGATGCTCGCGAAAGCAGACCTACCGAGACACTTGTGCCTGTGCCCATTGAGGTAGATGATTCAGCAGGGGTTGACTGAGGTGACGGTACAACAAGATCAAAAAGATTCTAACAAAAAAAATAGAGGTTGTGAAAGAGACTAAGAGAGCACAGGAACCGATAGTGGAGGCAGTGCTTGAACAAGAAAAAATTCAGATCACATGGAAGAAACGACCTCCAGCACCATTCCCACATAGACTGGGCAAATATCAGAAAGATGAGCAATACAAGAAATTCTTGGAGATGTTGAAGCAAATTCAGGTAAACATTGCATCGATTGATGTTTTAAAGAAGATGCCTGGATATGCAAAAATGATGAAGGACTTGATGTCCCATAAGTTCGACTTCCAAGACTTGGCCACAGTTACACTAACTCAGACTTGTAGTGTTGTTGTAACGAGACCCATTATTGAAAAGCTGTCTGACCCAGGGAGTTTCACAATTCCTTGCACTATAGGTAACTTTGTATTTGCTAAGGCACTGTGTGATTTGGGGGCAAACATAAATCTTATGCCCCTAGCTATCTATAAAAGACTCAGGATTGGAAGAGCTAGACCCACGTCCATGTTAATGCAGCTGGTTGACAGGACAGTAAAGAGACCCTCTGATATTCTAGATGATGTGTTGGTGCAGGTTGGGAAGTTTGTGTTCCCAGTAGATTTTGTCATTTTTGATTGTCGGGTTGATGAGGAAATTCCCATAATTTTGGGAAGACCATTCTTGGCCACTGGGAGAGCTCTAATTGACTGTGAAACTGGAGAGCTCAAGATGAGATTATTGATGAAGAGATAACATTCAACGTGCAGAAATCTATGAGGCGGCCAAGTGAATTCGCCAATTGCTCTCTAATAGATATCGTGGATGTAATTTTGAAAGAGGATGATGAGACATTGAACATTCAAGATCCTCTAGCAGCTTGTCTCATGAACCTAGATAAAGCTAATGGAGAAGAATTGGCAGAGTGGGTACTTGCTCTTGAAGGCAAAGTTTTTTGGAATAATGAGCTCGAATTTGAGCCTTTTCACTTCGAGGAAAGAAAAACTCCTCTTGTTAATCCATCCATAGAGACCCCCAAAGTTGGAGCTGAAGCCACTGCCCACCCATCTCAGGTATTTTAGGACCTAACTCAATATTACTGGTTATTATCTTATCTATTTTGTTAGATGTGCAGGCAGAACAACTTTTGCAGGTACTGATAGAGTGCAAGACTGCAATTGGGTAGACCATTGTAGACATCTAGGGGATTAGCCCGGCCTTTTGTATGCATAAGATTCTACTGGAAGATGGGCACAAACCTTCTAGAGTACACCAAAGAAGGTTGAACCCCAACATAAAGGAAGTGGTGAAGAAAGAAGTTATTAAGTGGTTAGATGCGGGAATCATATTCCCTATCTTTGACAGCAACTAGGTTAGACTAATTCAGTGTGTATCAAAGAAAGATGGAATGACGGTAGTGAAAAATGAGAAAAATGAATTAATCTCTACACAAACCGTCATAGGTTGGAAAATATGTATAGATTATAGGAAGTTGAACTTGGTACTCGGAAAGTCCACTTCCCACTTCCATTCATTGATCATATGTTAGATAGACTGGCAGGGAGGTCCCATTTTTGTTTTCTGGATGGGTACTCAGGGTACAATCAGATCTCTATTGCACCAGAGGACAGAGAAAAGACCCCGTTCATCTGTACTTACGGGATTTATGCTTTTCGGAGAATACCGTTTGGCCTATGCAATGCACCTGCCACATTCCAAAGGTGCATGATGGTCATCTTCACGAACATGGTAGAGGAAATAATGGAGGTTTTCATGGATTATCTCTCAGTGGTGGGGAATTCATTCGATGATTGCCTTAAGAACTTGAAAAGAGTATTGAAGAGGTGTATAAAGACTAATATGGTACTAAACTGGAAGAAGTGCCATTTTATGGTACAAGAAAGTATAGTCTTGGGACACTTGGTGTCAAGTAAGGGCATTGAGGTGGATCGTGCAAAGGTCGACGTGATAGCAAAGCTTCCACCACCAACTTCCGTAAAAGCAATCAAAAGTTTCCTTGGGCATACCGATTTCTATAGGAGATTTATAAAAGACTTTTCCAAAATTGCTAATCCTTTGTGTAAATTTCTTGAAAAAGATCACTCTTTTGTGTTTTTAATGATTGTAGGGTAGCATTTGAGGAATTGAAGAAGAGACTGGTCACAACACCTATCATTGTTGCCCCCACTAGGAGCAACCCTTTGAGCTAATGTGTGATGCAAGTGACTATGTTGTGGGAGCAGTGCTTGGGCAGCGGAAAGATAAAATCATGCACCCAATATACTACGCAAGTATAACATTGAGTGGAGCCCACCTGAACTACACTGTGACTGAGAAGGAGATGCTGGCAGTAATGTTTGCATTTGACAAGTTCAAATCGTACCTGATAGGCTCGAAGGTAATTGTCTATACTAATCGTGCTGCTATCAGGTACATAACCGAGAAGAAAGAGTCAAAACCGCGCCTGATTCGTTGGCTGCTACTGCTACAAGAGTTTGACTTGGAAATTCGTGATCGATAGGGAACAGAAAACCAAATAGCTGACCATTTGTCGAGACTGGAAGGAGCTGAAAAAGCGGTTGAGGTAGAAGAGATTCTGGAAACCTTTCCAGATGAGCAACTACTAGCCACAAGTCTTGAGGAAGTGCCATGGTATGCAGACATTGGAAACTACCTAGCGACCGGTATAATTTCTTATGACATTTCCCCTGTGCAAAAGAAAAAGTTCTTCCGTGATTGTTTCATGTATTATTGGGATGAACCTTATCTGTTTAGGATTTGTGTTGACAACATGATCCAGAGATGTATCCCTGAGATAGACCAGTCTTCTATTTTGCAGGCATGTCACACATCAGCATATGGTGGACATTTCGGAGGAGTCAGGACAGCCGCGAAAGTTCTGGAAGCAGGATTCTTACTGGTCAACAGTGTTCAAGATGCACAGTTATGGGTAAAAGGCTGTGATGAATGCCAGTGAATTGAGAATATTTCCCGTCTCCATGAGATGCCTATGAACCCAATTCAGGAGGTCGAAGTGTTCGATGTATGGGGAATCGACTTCATGGGGCCCTTCGTCAGTTCATATGGCAACAAGTACATACTTGTCGCTATAGACTACATGTACAACTAGGTGGAAGCTGTAACACTCCCCACCAATGATGCAAATGTGGTGATTGGGTTTTTGAAAAAGAACATATTTACTCGGTTTGGCACCCCAAGGGCCATAATCAATGACGGAGGCAATCATTTATATAATCGAGCCTTCGAGAAGTTGCTAGAGAAGTATGATGTATGCCACAAGGTGGCCACTCCATATCATCCGCAGACAAGTGAGCAATTGTAAGTGTCAAATAGAGAAATAAAGAGTGTGTTAACTAAGAACGTGAATGCCATAAGAACGAACTGGGCAAGAAAGTTAGATGATGCATTCTGGGCTTATAGAACCGCTTTCAAAACACCAATTGGCATGTCTCCATACAAGTTGGTATTTGGGAAGGTGTGCCACTTGCTGGTGGAGTTGGAGCATAGAGCTTGGTGGGCACTGAAACAGTTGAATCTCGACATGGATGCTGCGGGAATAAGTAGAGTCACGGAGTTGCATGAACTTGATAAGTTCTGCTATCTTGCTTTTGAGAGCACAAGATTGTACAAAGAGAGAATGAATATATTACATGATAAGAACATTATTGAGTGGAATTTTAAACCCGGAGATACGGTATTGCTTTAAAACTCAAGACTAAGGCTATTTTCGGGTAAACTAAATTTATAATGGCCAGGGCCATTTTGTGTGGTTGAAGTACACCCTACTAGTGCCGTAGAGATTGCCGCTGAGAATGACTCTTGCATGTTTAGAGTCAATGGGCATAGGTTAAAACATTATGTGGGCATGGATGAAGCAAAGGAAGTGTCAGTAACCTATTTGACCGAGCCTCAAAGGTTGAGCGAACCTTAAATGCGCTTATCTGTATCGTGCTGCAACGTTAAATCAGGCGCTGCATGGAGGCAACCCATTGAATTGTTGTAACGTTGTGCCGCGATATTAACTCAGGCGTTTCTTGGGAGGAAACCCATGATCTTTTTCTTTTGTTTTTATTTTGTTGTTGTATTTGATGTGAACGATACTAACCAAACTACTAGTGTGCATGGAAAGATTTGTGCACATTGGAAGGAGGCGGTGTCAAAAGTTAACCCCAGAAGAGGTAAAATTGAATAAAAGGTAAAAATTATTCGGAACGGTGATCCGCGGCCGCGCACTAGACCGCGTGTCTGAACGCGGAGATTGGACGAAACACTATTGTGGATCCGCAGCCGTGGACTGGACCGCAGACTTGACCGTGGACTTTGGCACGTCTTCTACCTTAGGTCCACGACCACGGACCCGGTGGCACCTGGGGCTGATCACAATGATGCCTCGGATGAGTCTGAGGATGATGATGATGGTTAGGAGGAGGCTATGCATGCCTCACCCCCACAGGTGTAGGTCCCAGATGAGGCAGGTCTATCTTAGTCCCGCCGAAGTACTCGCCTGACATCTCTGGAGTAGGAAATGGCAGGGTTGCGCACTTCAGTCACAGACCTGGGTACTAGAGTTGATGCTTTGGCTACTCAAAGTGCAAAGTCCAAAAAGAAGATCATGGGTTGGCTGCGGGCGCTAGGATGAGCTTACCACCTTGACCTTTGCACTGTCTCCAACCAGGACTGAGTCACCAGGGAAGTCCCCTTACCTTACCTTGCTTTAATTTATTTGATATGGGGACATGCCAATTTTTTAAGTGTGGGGTGGGGGATGTTGTTGTATGTTGTTGTATATTTATATAGTTGGTTTTGTAGTTTCTTTTGATAAATCAACTTCGTCTTGGCCCAACGATGGATACCACTCGAGTGGTTTCTTGAGGGACTAAAGTCGAACAAGAAAAAACCAAAAAGATTTTTATTTTGTAGTAGTGTATCAAATCCACCTTGGTTTTTCTTTAAACCGCGGTTCTTTTTTAACGGTCTTATTTAAACTAGGTGTAGTTAGTTTTTTCATTTTTTAGTAAGGAACTTATGGGCGAGGGGCAGAGTTGAAATAGAATCCCTTAACTCCATGATGCCTTGAATATAGACTACTTTAGTGTGACGTTTAGGC